>NC_088322.1:13614594-13917624 GCF_910592395.1 Lineus longissimus
CAACCGTCATTAAGTTTATAGTTGATCAGTTTCTGTAAAAGTGAGGGTTAGACAGGGATACAACCTACATGTATGTGAACAGAAACAGTTTGTTTAATGTTTAGACACATTTTGTGATGCATGTGAGCATGGAGTTGTCCTTGGTACAGTAATGCTCTACGCACAGGCAGGCTATGTCCTTAATGCTTCACATCATCTGAGGAGCAGACACACAAAACTCACAACCTCATGTACAGTTATAACTCAAAGTCATACCTCAGAATAGATCGGCTCATCCCGGAGATCCCCGATCGTACAGTAGTCACCATATTCAATCCCATCATACGCCATCTTAACCCAAAATCGACGGAAAAAATCATAAATAAAAACACACGCATCGAAAATAGGGCCACCTTATCGCACCAAATAACGTAAACATAGTCCGAACACGAGCTACATATGTAATTAATTCCCAATCTTTCTGTGCCACAAAATCGGAATACTTATACAATCAATCTATTGGCGATGAATGCCTATTTCATAATTAGTTGCAAACATCTGTGTCATATATTTTGATAAAAACCGCCATGCGTATTGGGGACAGTTATATGTACATGACGTATATCACTGGGTGGTATTATCTTGTCCTTTAGCCATGTAATCAGTTATAAAATAAATATTAGAATATTTATTTTCAGTCTTTATCGGGAGATAACCATCATATGTGAGCTGGGTATAGTTTTATATGAGGTATGTGAAATCATACCACTGCAGGAGCTCACATTAGCATTTTTTAAACTCTTATTGGCGACACCAGTCACACTGGCTGACCGAACCTATCACCTTCGCTGCTTAGAAACCTACCACAGACTGTGGTAGAAACCTACCACAGTCTGCTCCCACAGTCTGTGGTAGGTTCCTAAGCCTACCACAAACCTACCACAGACTGTGGTAGGCTTAGAAACTGGTAGAAACCTACCACAGTCTGTGGTAGAAACCAGTTTCTAAGCCTACCACAGTCTGTGGTAGGTTTCTAAGCCTACCACAAACTCACCACAGACTGTGGTAGGCTTAGAAACTGGTAGAAACCTACCACAGACTGTGGTAGAAACCAGTTTCTAAGCCTACCACAGTCTGTGGTAGGTTTCTAAGCCTACCACAAACCTACCACAGACTGTGGTAGAAACTGCAGACTGTGGTAGGCTTAGAAACTGGTTTGTAGAAACCAGTCTGTGGTAGGTTTCTAAGAAGCGAACGTGGGGCTTCACCTCATACGAAGCCTCAATTATTGTTGCTTTTAGGAGAAGTCTTCCCTTCATTTGTAGAGTACCAATAAGATGACCACGCTGCGCATAATTAACGCGAAGCAGAAGCGATTTCAATTTTGACTCGACTGTATGATAGTTTGCAACTCATTTCCGAAAAACTATTTTCGAATGAAGAAATCATCTATGAGTTTTAGTATAGGCCTACATACACATAGGCCACTCGTCAAAAGAGAGAAATCAGTAGGGACACCTACCCACAAGCAGATGAACCACCATGTTGAGGTGTCTGCGCGGGGAGGTTCCAGCAAGTGACTAGGTTTTGCATGTGGACAATAATATGTGACAAGAATAGATGACACGATATCACATTGGTGTCAATATGTACATTATTTATCACAGAATATGGATAAATCACTCAAACTACCAGACCATGACGTAAACATATGCAACAACACATTACACTGCATAATCTGGTAATGATTTGATGACTATTTAATGAGGATGTATCGACTTTCACAACAGGGGGATAAGTAAATCAGCAGTTACCCAATAAGATGCTATCTAGTATCAATGCTACTCCTTACTACACCAAGAGGCTGGCATAGTAGAAAGCAGCGACAATAGTTCTAAGCAGCAACAACCCCTACTACTACTCAAACTAAACCCCTACTTCAAGAATCCTTGCCTGAATTAATGCATCATGATTCTGGCGACTCACCAAGCTCCCCACAGGTAATAGTCGTGATTGATTATGACAGTAACTTATGACAACATCGTTTTTTTACTTCCTATAGGTTCTACACACAAGCCTACCCTCACCGAAAAGCAGTGTGATATCAGTCAGGATTCAGTCAGGTTGCAGTGTTACCTCACATTTTTATGGCAGTGTTGAAATCAGTGGAAAGCAGTCATAGGGAGTGTTTTTCAGTCACGCAATACCAAAGCATACAGTTATACAGCAATCAAAAATAGAGGTTAGGGAGTCATAAGCAGTGGTAAGACAGTCAAGATCAGTGGTAAGGCAGTCAAAAGCAGTGCTCATTTAAATATTTAGGCTGACTGATTTCCACTGCTTTTGACACTGAAAATGACTCCCCACTATGCATCATGCACAGGGCTGGCAGTGGGGTTCAGTGTTAATTTAAATATTTCGCAGCACACTGAATCCACACTGAAACACCACTGATTTTGACTGCCATTTCCAAAACCTCTTGGAGGGAGCAGTCATTTTCAGTGTTAATATGAATAATTTATTTAATGGCATGCAGGCACGGATGCCGAGAGAGGTTGGGGGGACGTGACCCCCCTGTGCTGATGACAACCAAAGAAATTGTTCGAAAAAGCAAAAACTTCTAGCGAACTGTTACTTTTGCTGTCCTATTTTAGACGGTGTGTTTGCGTCCAATATGGCAGTGATGACGTCATCTGCACAAATAGAGGACATCACCATTGCATGATGACGTGACACAGTAAAAAGATGACAAATTCACGTCCTTGACCTACGTCATTGCAAACTTTGTCATAATGACAGTGGTCAGATGGGTTACTAGACAATTGAAACGACACATGGCACATACTGTCAGTGATTTCAGGGATTGAAGCTAGATCAAATTGATGTCCAAATAAAGTAACTGCACGCGGCCTGTAGAATAATGATCTACTGATTGATGTGTATTGAGCTCCCATGCAGATAATTTGCAGTGTATGCATACATTACAATTAACACCTATAGGGCCTACAGTAGATACATGAAGATACATGCAGATATCTTGCAGTGTATGCATGCATTACAACACCTATAGGGCCTACAGCCTTCTTGATTTGCTGAAAATACAACTTCAGTGTCTGTCTAGATTACCCTTTTTGCATTCATTTGGCTCCTTATGTGTTCCAATTCAAACTGACTAAAACTCCCCTCTTCTCATATTGAAATTCGGGTAAATATCGAGAAATATGAAGAGCTACCATGATTTCTTGAATGTTTGACTATCAAATTCAAACTTACTAGCTTCCTGTCTCAGGAGGTTGCATTATGGGTGATATTTAACACTGAATTTGACTGCAATTACCACTGCTTTACACTGCCATCAAGTCTTAATCTCACCAG
The DNA here is from genome assembly GCF_910592395.1 of Lineus longissimus. Taxonomy (NCBI): domain Eukaryota; kingdom Metazoa; phylum Nemertea; class Pilidiophora; order Heteronemertea; family Lineidae; genus Lineus; species Lineus longissimus. The sequence goes on from NC_088322.1 coordinate 13,617,949, forward strand.
TCATAAAGCAGTGGTTTTCAGTCATGTTGAAAATGCCACGGGTTTCGATCAGAGTTGGAGAAGTGGAAATCAGTGGTCTTTCAGTCATAGGCAGTGTTTTTGAAATACGTCGTTCATAATGATATGCAAGTGGCAGTGCTTTGCAGTGGTCTTTCAGTCAAAATCAGTGGTTTTAAAACATTAAGAAAAAATGATATGCCTAAGACAGTCATATGCAGTGGGGGTTTCAGTCAAAAGCAGTGTGATGCAGTCATTTTCAGTGCACTGCCTTTCGGTGAGGGTATGCCAGTTTTAGTCAGTAGGTCACATTCTTTTCAGATACCAAGTCCAAATATACAGTCAGAGCCCACTGGTGAGCTGCTTCAGTAATAAATGTATGTCACATCAAATTCAAATCTAATCTTCTACAGAGCAACTTCTATGCCCCTCCTTGGGTACCTTTTCTCCTGTTTTCACTTTACCCCAGAAGGTCTTCAATTTCAACCTGAGGAGTTCCAGAGTCCACTCTGAAAAGCTTCATGAAAAATTTCAATCTCAAAGTCTACTTACCCAGTGGTAAACTTGATTGGGGTGTCCTCCGATGTACAACCCAGTCTGACCCCCTGGGTGCTCCGACACAAGGGGACATGTCTTATCCAGTGCATATAGCACCTGCTCTAGTCCTATGAAACTCATATTCCCAAGCAAGATCAGTCCATTCTAGCAAGATATTATCCAAGGCAATGTACGAGAGTCCAGGATCGCTGCACTCCTTATGAAAGTTTTAGAGTTCTCTTAATTGTCAAATAGATTCATCTGCATCAGAAAAAGGAATTGTACACAAGCTGGTGACCACAGTCTAAACTCCAACCATCTGAGAGCATCAAGGAGGTGATCCTTCAACGTTTAAGGTGAATAATTATTGCCAACCTTGAAACAAGAGTTACAGATTCCTCAGTTCTAACAATACCACATAACAAAAAAGTTTAATGAGAAGAACTGGCCAAGAAATTCCTCACAAACTTCAATAAAATGTTGAAATGAAATTAGAGTTGAGAGTCAGAGGTTGTGGGCTGTCAAGAAAATCAAGTTGGTTACATCTATAAACATCCACTTTCAAAACAACAAAGTACAGGTAAATAACAGAAACAATACACTTGTATGCTCACGGCGACTCCACAACTTTGGAAATGTGAAACTCACTTGCTTCAAGAAGATTGCACTGTCGAATAGGGTACTAAATCAACAAAATAATCACTGGCTATTGCAGAGTCAATAACCGAGCTACAACGAGGTCATATTATAGTTTATGACAGCCACATACCACTCACTGCAACAAGCAGATACAGACCCAGTGAGGCCTAACCCAGTTGATGACATCAACAACATACTCATGGAAACAACCAGATACAGATCTAACGAGGTCAAACTCAGTGCCTGACATCAGCAACACACTCACTGCAACAACCAGATACAGATCTAATGAGTTCAAACTCAGTGCCTGACATCAACAACATACTCATGGAAACAACCAGATACAGATCTAATGAGTTCAAACTCAGTTCCTGACATCAACAACATACTCACTGCAACAACCAGATACAGATCTAATGAGGTCAAACTCAGTTCCTGACATCAGCAACATACTCATGGAAACAACCAGATACAGATCTAATGAGTTCAAACTCAGTTCCTGACATCAGCAACATACTCACTGCAACAACCAGATACAAATCTAATGAGTTCAAACTCAGTTCCTGACATCAACAACATACTCATGGAAACAACCAGATACAGATCTAATGAGTTCAAACTCAGTTCATGACATCAGCAACATACTCACTGCAACAACCAGATACAGATCTAATGAGTTCAAACTCAGTTCATGACATCAGCAACATACTCATGGAAACAACCAGATACAGATCTAATGAGTTCAAACTCAGTTCATGACAACAGCAACATACTCATGGAAACAACCAGATACAGATCTAATGAGGTCAAACTCAGTTCCTGACAACAGCAACATACTCATGGAAACAACCAGATACAGATCTAATGAGGTCAAACTCAGTTCCTGACATCAGCAACATACTCATGGAAACAACCAGATACAGATCAACCAGGTACAGAGACCAGAGTCAGTTCATGACATCAACTATTAACACCCACTTCGAGATTTCGAGCAGCCAATGCCTTTAGCATATCTGCAACCTTGCAACATTGCAACCTACAACACAAAGCCATGCACCTTGAAAGATGAGAAACTATCCTGGTGAAATAGACCAACTGTATCCAGAAACTTCAGAAAGATAATCCTCACTGCGTCTCAGAGATTCCAAAGCCAACAATCCAGCTTGTTCCACAAGAAGAGTTGAGGAGCACAATTTTGTTTGGTGACGTCTCACGGGCTCGAACCACCATTTCATTCCTGTATACAACCTGAATCCTAAGCAACTGACACACAACACTTTTGAAGAAATCGAGCGAAGAGATTGGAGAAGAAGAATTGAAACTTAATCCAAGAGGAAAAAGAGAGTAGAGTTGAGATGTACAGGAATGAAGCATACATACATGTAGATGTACATGTACTCCCAAGAAAGTCAAAGCTAAGGTGTCAGAATGATATTGAGTGACAGGAACCAGCTTGCAGCACCAGTGCACCCTTGCTATCCCTCGGCCCACGTACCAATAGACCTACCTCGAAACGAAGGTAGTATGATGAGCCTAATTGTATTCGCAGAGTAGCCTCCTTTAGCCTGACACAGATATTTCTATCTGGGCTTCGGATTGTTTTCATCTGTTGGTGCTTGTTGTGTTTATGTACCTTTCGTCCCATGCCAACTTGACCAAACATTTAGTGCAACTGTACACTGAAACTATGCAACGAAGTACAGCGATATCAGCCAGCGTTAAATGGAATGACCCATACCTTTCCTCTCATGTCAACTTCACCTGAACTTCCAGTGCAACATACACCAAAAACGTCCAACAAAGGTACAGGCGTTCTGACCCAACGAATGATGGAATCCGAGGAAAGCGTTTTGCTGTACTACCTGCTCAACTGAGAGAAATTAATCCAGAAACACTCGGCAAGTAAATCATCAGTACAATGGTAAATCATTCAGGTGGTTGCAGTCGTGAAATAATAACGTCTATATCTGCAGAGAAACACGATCGCGAGGGGAATGTTGCTCTCCTGGGCTGGAAGTGCTTAGCGTCTTGCTAAAGAATAACAGTTGGTCACTGCAAACTCATAGCTGAAGCACCCACGCCTGCGAGAGAACACCTTAGCATTCTACCGGGATGTCTCATGATTAAACAAGGGTGTGAAGCTAGATAACTATAGGTCTTGATGAAGCAAGGTAGTTAGGGAGAATGTTGCTTTGGGTGGATGGAAATATTCAGTGCCATGCTGAAGAACAACACTGCAGGCCAAGACGTAAAACACCCACGCAAGTTCTCCCAGGCAGACATGTTTGCAGGAAAAATGCTCCGGAGAGTTTCTCCGAGTCAAAGACTAAGGAACCAGGGTTCTGGACAGATGAAGCTGTGATCACCACCAACGGAGAGCAGAAAGAGCAGAGCCTACTCTAACAACTCCTAGAGTAGGATGACTGGTCAGGACACTCAGTGGATCCACTTGGAAGAGGCCACACTGCAGACAAGCTTGCTTGCTCTTCAGCCACACTAAAGAATACTATAGAGGACCCTCAGCACAGGTTAAAAGGCAAAAGAAAACAGGTAAGAAAGCACAAGAAAACACCAATGAACTTGCTCAGTTGGTGTGCCATTGGGAGGACCGAAAGCAGCTCTTTCCAGTGGACTGGGCCAGCAAGTCAGAAAACTCCTGATTCTAGGCCCTTCCTTCAAATTACACATCACCACAGGAAGATTCCAAAGTGATGATGAAAGCAAGCTAGGTAGCTGAATATCCTCTCGGAGTGTTAATCTGCAATCGATAGGGTTGACATGACTATCTGCCCTGGTCCGAATTTAAGCCATCATGGAGTATCTCTCAGTTCAAGCATTCCTGTTGACCTCCTTCAGATGAACGCAATAAGTTATTCCCTTGCAAAATGTGAAGGAGGATATCAGACCGAAAGCATTGATCTTGCAGCTACTCCTGAATTATTAACCTCTGAAACAAAAGTTGCACGATCATCCACAAGTCAACATGAGAGATGGACCAATGATGAAGATGATGCTCTGGTGCAAGATTTGCCTCTGATTGCATAGGAACAGGTTGGTTTCTTCGGTGCATTACTTGCTTCGAAACATTAATCAGGTATTGCGGAGGAAACCATTGCGGAGCTCCTACATTTTTTATCACTGAAACAAAAGGTAGCATGATCACCAACACATATGAGCTACTTGGACAGAGGGAGGTTGATTCAGTGCATTGCTTCCCTCTGAATGCAAACTGGTTTCTAAGATGCAAGCTTTCCACTGGCAGCCACTGCTTTCAAGTGCTGGTCATCTCACTGACTTTCCTGCAGGCTCGATAAGCTGGAGAAGATGGCTGAAACTGAAGACGTCCACTGATGATGGTGGTGAAATGACCAACGACAGATTCAATCAGTCAGCAACAAAAATATCCATCCAGTAAAACAAGGTGAAAGCCACAAAATATTCCTTTGCAAAATGTGAATAAGAAAATCATTCCATAATCACTGATCTCATTTGGCACTCAGTGCTACAAAACAATATGATCACCAACGAAATATCAAGCAAGATGGGCAAAGGCAAAGAGGATAGTTCACTGCTTGGCTTGCCTTTGTTTGTAGAGGTAGAGATGGCTTCGGTGCATGGCTTTCTTTGAAAACAGACAACACTTTTGAGCGCTGGGCCTTCTCATCTGTTTGTGAACGCCTGTAAGCTCAACAGGTTGCAGATCAAGATTGTTGATACTGAAGAGGTTCACTGATAGTACTGATAGGCCTGTGGCTTTGGTGGGGAAACCCAAGTCTGCGTTGGAGAATTGGTTTCTCTCCAGAGCAAGACTGAGAAGCATCCCAGCTGAAGAACATCTCAAATTAAAAAGATGAAAGAGATGGAGGACCAGACTTGGAGTTTGTAATTTCATGTGATGTGTTCACCAAATTCTTCTTTGAAGATTTGCAATCAGCCCGACGATCGTCACTTCAACAGAGACAGATATATCTTCCTTGACTGCTTACTATAGGTAACCAAGAACAGAGAGTCATCTTTCTCAAGCAACAGGGAACAGAGGCAATTCCTCTGCTACCTTGCATCTTCACCCAACCCCAAGAATAAACGATGGCCCCAGCAGGCTAAAGAAGTTGGCCTACAGCATCAACAACAGGCTAGTCAATCTAAGCATAGTTTTAGCACTGAAAGAAACATTCAGCTAGTAAATCGCAAGCTAATGCAAAAAGAGTTGGAAACCAAGAATTTCCATCCAGGCATCAACAATAACAATAGAACGCTGCACCAGACTGTGGAATCTCAGAGTAATCCCGGTAAATTGAGCAAAGCAATAATGTCAAGAATGTGCTTGTTTCTTCAAGAGGTGGATATGCTTTGGTGGGTTGCTTATTGCTCCTAACATATAGGTGCAAGTTGCAAAGATGGTGCAGATGTCAGAGGCCTGGGTCATTCTGAACAAGAACATGTTGTCACTAACTTGGCATGAGTCACTGAGTCACAAAGAGGAAAATGGATTTCTATTCGAAGAGAGAAAGGAAATTCTTCCTGCTTCCCGAAAGGAACCAGATTCTCACAAAGCCTAATCCATCAGTTATAATCCAGCCCAATGCAATCTCCAAAACTGATCACAAGAAAAGGTGAATCCGTTGGTTATTTCCAATACAATTTTAAGTCAGGCACAGAATATTTGTCCTCAGCCAGGTTCGACTGAATGATCACCGTAACTGATACCAGACTGCAACCGAAAACATCGCATACCAGAGCTGGTTCCAATTTATAGACCACCATCCCTCGACAATCAAGAAAATTAGCAAATTAATTACCCAGAGCGATAATTCAGAAGAAAAAATCCAAATTGCTGCAATTAGCAATGTAATAATGTTTGCCCACCCTTGAATTTATTCCGAGCATGCCACTGAGTTTGTAACCACAATGCCAAATTGAATATTTTTGCGGTGGTGTAGTGAAATTAGGAGAGGTTTAGGGTTCAATTCCCTTCAGGTGCCATTACAGCAACAGCAACAGAGGCAGACCACAGGCACCACCGTTTTGGCTAGAATTTGAAATTCTTAAGCAATTAGAAGTCTTTCAAAACGTTGTGAATGTCAATTTCAAAGGTGGGAGTCAGTTCTTTGTTTTTCAGAAAACAGACTCCTACCCTTGAAATGGACATTCACTTCATTTTGAAGAAGTTCTAATTGCTTTGAGATTTCAAGTTCTAGTCAAAATGGTTTTGCTTATGATCAAACCTTAAAGGGTAACTCGTGTCAAATTTCACCATATAATGTTTTAGCTGTTTTTGACAAATGACTACGTCACTTTCTCATAAATCGGTAAGGTTTTCGAATCGAAATGCACATTTTCTAGAAATTGATGGTTTAATCCTGCCCGGACGGCTCGCTTCGATGCCGTTTTCGTTGATGACGTCACAACATGAACATTTTCGCAGTCGCGGTGGTTTACACTCAGCGATTTTATAATAAATCTAATCAAAAATGGAAAATTTGAGCTTTACATTTGTGATCAACAATTAAAAACGGACGTATTTCCGCAAAGTTGTAAATCACATCATAGTATCACTTTAAAGGTCTCCACCTTTTGTTCGAATACGTAAAATCGAATTGGAATTGGAATCTGATATTCGAATGTCAGCCAGCATAGGCCGACTTTGAAACAAGCAAACATGAGGAAAAGAGGAAAATCGGCTGATTTTTCATGGACATACTGTACATGAATGGCACCACACCTCACGAAAAATTCACAGATCTAGTCCTCACTGGCTTATCTTCAAAGTGGTGTGGCGTGCCTATCCCAGCACGTTCCAAAACAAAACGAAACCTTTCTCGCCTTGTCAAAAGATATGAACACCATCTAAGAATCGCACAACTCTAATATGTCCTATCAACACAGGCCTAGTTAATAAAACACTTCTAGTAGGCGTTTAAAAACAACGAGGTTTTTGCTATAGGAAGGGCACAGAATATGTGGCCTCGGTTATCAATCAGGCCTAAAACATGTAAAATGGCTAAATATACTCTGACGCAATATGATCGAACAGCCGTCAAGTGTACGAGTCTATATAATTGTACATATAGCCATTTGTTTATGTCTGTTAGCAGATATGTCAACCAAATTTGATCGCTTTAAAAATTTCTGTGTCGTAAAATGTATAGGATCAGATATCTTGTGTTTTTTTTACATTTATTCAATGTTATTCGGCCATACTTCATTTTTCCTAAGTTTATATGCACATGTTTTAAGCAAATATGTTTTTCGGGGCAACTTTGGTTAGTGGTCATAACCGATGGGACTTTTAGTTCACTACAGCTGAAGTACTTAGTTCCCCTACCACATCCGTTAGAATACAAATGTCTGTGATAGCCCAGTCTTGAAGGTCATATCATTTCAAACCACATTATCTAATGTTATTGACTTGCTATTGATACCTTAACTTTTGACTGAGACATTAATCAATGTTAGCTGAAAAGTAAATACAGATAGTCTGCCTGTGGGTTGGTGGATTAACATACCATGACGTTTTGTCAAAAACAGCATGTTTTCCGACAAATATTGACCTCTGAAGGTTTCAACAAGAAGCCCAGAGAATGTCATTAACCATACAAGCTAAGGGGGAGAAAAAGCAAGCATGAAATTTCGAAATATCATAAAAAATAGCTCCATCTTTTGTTATTTTCTCTCATCAATAATATCCTGGGTGAGGAATTCTTTTTTTCATTTCACAGACAAGCTATGTCTATATATTCTGAAAGGTCGAGAGCAAAAAAACCCCAGAAGAATATGGGCCCTGCCACATGATGGCATCCAAAACACAGGAAAAATTCAAAACAGATAATGATTAGAAAGTTGCAGAGGGTTAATGAGTTGGGCGTAGATAATCATGAGTTGGGCGTAGAAAATCATAAACCGGGAAAGATCTTCCAGACTCAATCGAGATAAATTATATCAACTTGAACATGAATATCCTGTCTGTATTTTTTATTGGCAGATCAAATAAGAATGGCAGGAAGAGATCTATAATTATGAATATGAACAATTGTTTCCTGGCCTACTCTTACTACAAGTCTGATTCAGTCATTGTCAGCAAGTCAACAATTTTACCAGGGGGATATGAATCGCGGGTGGACCAATTTCCGATCCAATCTGCATGTATCCAAGTTTAAAACTGTTTTAGGTATGTCTAACTTTGAGGGGACATTGGATTTTTTCTGGATGAGAGAAGGGGCTGAAAATTGCTATCTAGATGGACACCAACAACTTGGAGTGGTTACTCAGAGTAATTTTCCTGAACTTCTCCCACAACAAGTCTGATTACAGTGAGTTAGTAACAGAGTTCCTTCATAGAGGATGATTCTTGGATGCAGCTGAAAATGTACAGGAACATTCCACTGCATGATTGTGTTCACTACAGGAAGCCCCCACAAAGCGCCCCCTATATTAACTCCGAACCTGATATACGCTATCGGTGTTTGACTAGTGAACATTCTGCAACATTTTTACTAGGTCATGACAGACAACACCCGATATTTATTCCACCAAGGACATGAGATACACGGCATTATCCTCCAATACACCAACAGATAATTTGCTGTAATTTCCCTCTCATCAATGACCCAGAAGTAGACAATTTTCCCATCTCCTGTCATTTTATAAAATGGGATATTCATGATATTTATGGTATGGTGGTCTGTATACTAATGACTGAACATTGCCTCTCAATGGCCAAGCACACCCTTTAATGTTTGGTCCATACATAACTTTTAACACAATAGTCTACCCTGTCTTCCACCTATACGAAAATGAATCCCAATTCACCATGGTGAATTGATTATTACCATGGTGAATTGAGATTTACCATGGTGATATCTGATTTCACCATCCATGGTAAACCTGTTCTTTAGTCCTAAAAATGTCAGGACTGACATTGTAGTTTGAGTAGAAAAAAAGAAGTGAAAAAAATATTTGTACTTAGAAATTATTTCATCTGTCAGAGTTGAATTTTTTCATAAAAGTTCAAAATTCTGAAAAATTTTCAAAGTCAAAATTTGTTTGGGACTGATGCTGTTTCTTCATATTGAGTAGAAAAAAACAAGTGAAAAAAATATTTGGACTTTAAACGTTTTTCATCTTTCGAAGTTGAATTTTGCTTTTTTGACAGTTTTCCTCAATGTGGGCTAAGGCTTGCCAATGTATATCATTTTTAACCCTGGATTGGACAGGATGCTCTTTGCATAACCTCAGGATGAGGTCATTCACCGACTAAGCATACTATTACCAAAGATAGACCACGGCTAGAAGATGGAAGGTAATCAAAAACGACAGCCAGACTGTGAAACACTTGCCTAACGTACTTAAGAAAGTATGGGTTCGTTTCAACACACATCATCTCAGGATGCAGTGCATTCTTTCAATACAAATGCACAGGATATTTCTATCAAGTTAGGATGAGCTCGAATGAAATTTGAATTCAAAGGTAGTTGACTATTCTGCCTGTAAATTATGTGCAGTGTTCCATTTGTACCTTTGGCCATCTTTGAGTGAAACGGTTACAAAATACAGGTGAAATGTACACTCATTACATACATATGTACTTAGTGTACGTAACTGCCTCTTCAATCACGAGTAATTAGAAAAGTAGCTAAAAGATTTATAGCCCCACAGTGATAAATTGGGCGGTTTGTAAAAAAGCATGATATGATATTACAAATGCCCTTATTACTCAGACACTTAACAATAAGCTTTTATCAGTAATTGCCTCTGAAGTATCTAATCCACATCCTTTGAAGCTGCAATCTACCCTGTTTAAGGGTAGAAATAGGGGTAGGTTACCAAATGGTTTAGTTTTGTGACAAAACATGGTAGGGTTAATTTGAGAGGCAATTGCAATGATGAGGTATTCTCTAACAGTCCTCATGAAGAAACTGCCAACATTTTTGTTGCTCTTGGAACAGCTTCATAGTCTCTGAAATATGAAAAGAATAAGGATTCCCCAAGAGTGTGACAAATATAGTATATGGAATCATTTCCATGGTAACATTTTAGTAGGTACACAATTTAAAAATACCTGCAATAACAAAGTTATCAGTAGCTATACACATATGATAACATACATAACTACACAACAACATCTATGGTATAAAAAACTCACCCAATTATAAACATACTCCGGGTCCGTTATGAATCCAAAATCAGTTGGTGTTGGAGGGAGGCCAGATTCCGGCGACTTGTAAATCGACATCGTCAAAAGTTCAGCACACGTAAAAAACTTGATAAGTTCACAAAAAGTTCGAGAAAATAGCAATAGATTTTCCAGTTATCTTCTCATTCAAGTCTGCCTCATCGAAAGCATGTTCTAACGAATACTAGAAATTCACCTTGTATTTCTCTGAGCGTAAGTATTCATGTGTTGAGTACCTGCGGGGTGACATTGCAGCCATAACAGGAAATCCTGAATGAACATGATGGGGCATAATTGGTGGCCGGAGATGCCATGACAGCACCAATGATTCTCACCGTCCGTTAACCCTCTACGGCCCGAGTACTAGCTTTTCTCTCGACTAAGCTTTCATACATGCTGGCATTAAACAAATATATACTGGTGCTCATGGCAAAGCAACTCTCTGGGCACACCACTGCAAAATTGGTAAAAGCTAATGGTTGATCAACTTCATATCATGCTGCAGTCAGGATCAGGATTGGTATGCCATAATAGAATTATTTACAATAGTCATCTGACCATGATAAACCCGTAGTTTATTTTCTCTCAGAAAAACTATTGGCCAGTTACAGCACTGGCACTGTTAAAGGGCAAGTACATTCATCAACTTGCTACATAGAGGCAAGAATTAAAGCTAGTGTGAACCCCGCCCATAGGTTCCGCCATTAAATTTGTAAATTCAGACACTACACTGGTTTAAGGCAATTAGAATGCAAAAATACTATCCTAAAACAACTATCATTGAAAGACAATCATTATCCATAAAGCATCATGATGTAAAACTGAAAATATGCTAAGGGTATGGTAAAGTCCCGAATCAGAGAAAAAGAATCAACTTGTATTGATGGTTACAGCTTGTAGATCCTTTGAAATAGACATCCACGACCAACCACCAAACGTTCACAGCAAAAACGATGGGAGATGCAAAAGCAATGGCATAGCAAACATGCAACTAAGAACCATTAAGGAATCGAGAAATTCAACAAATATAATCTTTCCTGTTGATTTATGCTGTCTGAGTCATTTTTATGACAGAATCAATTGAATTATCTTTAACCCTTTCAGGTGTGATTCTCAAAGTTGGAATTTCACCACTCATCACTTTACCAAAGTTGGAGTTTAACCACTCATTCACCTCTTTTGAAGCCAACAGTGTTTTACATTGATGCTGCATCTGTAATGCACTTCAGATGCAGGGAAAAGAATGTTATCTCTGAAGGATAAAGGATGTTAATCCGACCATGAAGCTACTCTGACTAGAACTGTAACACTCCAAGGAAAATCAGGATTCGAAGCTGGTTACAAGAGGTCCAAGGGCCTGCTGTAGATCTGACCTAGTACAGTGGAACCTCCCTTAGCGGATACCTATCTATTACGGACAACCTCTCTATAAAGGACACTTGTTTTGGTCCCAAATTGGTTGTTTCCATTAAATTTGACCTCTCTTATCAGGACACCTCTCTATTAAGGACAGCTCTTGTCAGTCCCATGGGTGTCCTTAATAGAGAGGTTCTACTGTACATAGAAAACTATATAAACTTACCTGTGGATTGCTTTAACTATAAATGTTCACAAGCAAAGCCACATCATGTAGTCCATATCAATTGGGGAGCATCATATTCCTCTAACACTATATACTGAATGTGAGTAACAGTAATGCTTTGGATAACAACAAAAAAAACCCTGCACAAGATGGCAAAACAAGTCACAATGACCACTTCATATCTTTTCTTAGAAACTTGAATATTTTCCACCAAAATCTAATCTGCTAAGAAAGTATAAAATCCTAGCATTTTTTTCCAACCCTTTTATTTCCAAGGGGAAATACCTCGTTGAATTAGCATTAGTGGCATTGCCTTTATTTCTTTAACAATATTTCAAAATCACCTTAAAGTTTTAAAAACTTAACCCCTTTTCAGTATAGTCATTAAACCATTAAAGTAGGGCCTATCCTTTGGTCTCCCCACCCCATGGTTCTGCCGATCTAGGGGAATGTGTGCAGGGCCAAGGACCATGAATTGGATTTGATTGGCGAAGTGGATAAGAGCCTCATTAACCCCTTAAACCTTAAATCCATTTTACGGGAAAAAATGGCACGACCTGAAAAACAAGTCTAAAATGAATGAAAATGTTGTCAGTATTGCACTTTTAAGGTTCATTCTTGGCCGATTCTGCCGAAGTGTGAATTTTCAGATTTTTTAGACGTTGAAGTTTGTTCAAATGTTTCATCTTATGTGTGAAATTACATAAAATTTGAGTGCCATTTTTTGTGACACTGAGTATAAACATATCACAGTCATATCATGGTCATATAAACCATTGTCAAGGTTAATCATAACAATAGCAAGATGAGAAGTCTAGACTCAATATTTTCTGATCTCTGACAGATTAGGCAATTTACTGCCAAGCCTGACTCCGAACTGTGGGAGGTTTCTATGCCTACAGTTGGTTGATTCTTGAAAAGTAAGGCTACCTATTGTACTAAATCAATAACTGACACTGACGAAAGACCTCAGCAGTATGCACAGCCACTAGCTAAAGATCAGCCAAAAAACAATACAATTCATACTTACCATGGCTGGAAATCAAACCTAAAGTCCAACGATCCCAAGGAACAATTCAACACCAACCAGTCTCAATTCAATACTAAACTTTACTGGCTATTTCAAGTAGCTGCATTAAAAGAAACTGGAGAAATAAATCAGTAGGCGTCCGAACCACTTCCTGATTCAGTATGTAAGTTTCCTAAGGAAAATACATTAACGGATAAAAATACCTCGGATTCTTCCTGATAGAGTCAGGGGATTTCAAAAGTTTATGATAGCCTAATTATTTGAATTAGACCGTCAGCTCCATCACACCAGTTTACGATGTTATGAGACAAAATTCTGCTGTACCCTTGACACACAGAATTCCTTTTGATGGATTTAGACCCTTTCTTCCTGAGACGTATGCATGAAATGTTCACCGGCGCTTTCAGAGATACAGGTGCCCGTTTTCATCAGAGTTGATTAGTTTAACCTTACTTAATTCTTTATTCACAGTCCTTTTCTTTTCAGCTGCAACTTTCTTGAGATGAACATCTTATAGAAAGTCTTTAAATGTGAGCAAAACATAGGCTGTCAAATGAGGATTGGGCCGACCGAGAATCAAACTCTCGACCTCTGAATTGGCAGGCCTTGATGCTCCGCCAGCTTATCTACAATCCATGGAAAAGGAGCAATCACAAGAAGAGATTCACTGCTGAGGTGATGCGCCTGTTTTCGTTATCAGTGATGGCAGGGAAGGGGATACTTTTTCTATCAATACGACTATATTGATGTTTGTTCATTCAAGTAAATTCTATCTTTCCAATCAATCTGTTCCAGTAATACAGAAATGATGGGAAGCTGTTCTATTTATAACTTAACCGTGTGCTTTATTTGGTAATCAGTTGGATGCTGTGCATTCCACAGATATCAATACAGGAACAGGTGGAAGGTATCCACTAGTACACAAAGCAGGCTGAAGGTGGCAGCACTGCATTGAGAGTACGATTTTACTGGTTGCGGCTGCATGGTCTCTGTGGGTTTATACAGGTGTGGTTTGATGAACGTCTGATGCATGCGTCAATGCTGACATCTATCCATAAATTGTGGCAGCAAAAAAGCCTAAGATACTACATGTAGGCCTACCACTAAACTGCTTTGTAGCAAAGGGTTAAAAGAAAGGTTCAGCTCATCATCTATTCAAGAGCAAGCCTAAAGCAGTGTCATCCATAATAATTCTATACACCCTCGGTGAAGCAAGTTGTTCATCGGTTCATTCAAACCTTGACACTTTAATCAACATTGCCTGGAGCGCTTTCAGAGATACAGGTGCCCGTTTTCATCAGACTTGATTAGTTTAACCTTAATTAATATCTTTATTCACAGTCCTTTTCTTTTCAGCTGCAACTTTCTTGAGATGAACATCTCATAAGTTGCGATTCCACTACAGGAAAGTGCGGACTACATCCGAATTAGTTGTGATTCCATTACAGCTAGTCCGGACTAAACAAGTCCGGCTCTCACTAAGAGCGGTCTTATTAAGTGCAGATAGGACAAGCGGATTTAAGCCGAACTTAGAATAGACCCGGATCTAAAGCAGAAATTACCTGTAATGGAACCGCATTAGTCCGGATTAAGATCAAGTTACTAAGTACGGCTACAGGTGGCGTGTCAATGTGAACGTATTGCGCATGAGCGGAAGTGTTGGTTCTGTCAAAACAACACCTTACGCGGATAGAGTGGCGCCGCCTGTAGCCGTATCTGTTAACTTACCAATCCTGTAGTCGAACTGCACCACATTCCTTAGTCCGGACTAAGCTAAGTTCGGACCTGATGCGGATGCGATAGAAACGGATCTAAACCCTGTAGTGGAACCAAGACTATAGAAAGTCTTTAAACTCTCGACCTCAGAGGTTGCAGGTGCTGATGTTTGCACAACAGCACTCTGCCAGCTTAACTACAATCCATGGAAAGGAGCAATCACAAGATGAGATTCAATGCTGAGGTCTTGCACCTGTTTCAAGTCATGGGGCACCCGAATTTAACCACACTCCTAGCATCATCTCATGGATTTTAGGAGAGCTAATGCTAGGCTAAGTCTCTATCAGCCTAAAAGGGTGAATCACTCCATGCATGAATTATTAGCTCACAAATGTCGATAAATTAGGGAACAAAAACACAGCCAACTACCCGGTTTTACCACAATGGAAATAACTTGAAGTGCGCAAAGAAATCAATGAAATTAGCTATGAATACTGCGCACTTCTGTTAGACATAACTCCATTGCAAATTCCACCACTTGACATTGAAGCAGCTCGATTTTGTTTGCAATTCAACATGAAAGCTGACCTACATAGGTGATACTGACCTACATATGTGACACTGACCTACTTAAATGACACTGACCTACATAGGAGACACTGACCTACATCGTTGGCCCTGACCTACATAGATGACACTGACCTACATAGGTGAAACTGACCTACATAAGTGACACCAATATTGGAGGAGTTCTCACTTGATCTATATTTGGTGGCACCCACCTACATAAATGATGCTGACCTATATGTTGGTCAAGAACTCTGATGACGGCTGATATGACAAGAAATTTTCTTTGTCTTGAGTAATGAAAGTAGGTCACAGCGACCTAGAATTATACCACAAAGTGCTAATCATGACAAAATGTATCCAGACTGTAACGCCAGAACCAAACGCTACATGTGCAATACAAACAAATCTCTCCGAATATGTTTGATGAAGTGTACTCTACAGCGGGACTGTCACTTCAGCTGAGAGTGCCAACCGCCTAATATGACAGCCGGGACCAAACATTTGGATGATCAATTGCAACTTGAGAGCATTCGCAACCAAAAGATGACTTTTGGTCACAGTTACCATGGTGACAAAGTTTGGCTGGACAATAAGGGAACTCTAATTCGATCAGAATTTTTATCTGCAATCGTCTTTATAATGACTTACTGGTTGAAGATGGTAGGGCCATTTGTCATCTTGGGGTATTTTCCCGAAGTCATTTGGGTATTCGTTGACTAGATGTGGAATGGTAAATGAAACTGGTAAGTATGTAGCCATGACAGATAGAACTACCCAGTTTAACCTTTAAGTACTTGAATTCAATCAGTTTAACACAGGATCTTCAAGTTGAAGAATCATTTGCTTGATATCGTGGGTCTGTTTTGCATCTGGGGTGTTTTCCACCAGTCATTGGGGTAGTTGTCTACCAGATGGAAAATTGGAAGAGAAATTGCACGATCTTTGAAACATGTAGCCATGCATTGCAATATTTGAATGGGAATCAGGGGCTGAGTGGTTGGCTGCACAGCTCACAGAGTGCAACCTACATGCCTATCTAACGTTGCACCATGCACAACTGGGTACATTTTGCAGGGGCATGACTATGAATGTCACAATATGTAATGGCAGACTGATCCTTTAATGGACATTTTTTTGCCACAAAACTGCTCTGGAGTCAATCGAAGAGATAAACTTAAGCCAGAGAGCCATCAATATGATGGATGAGGAATCGTTGAGATCAAATTGGATACTGTTTCATTGATTGAAAAATCAGAAGGATCAACCAAGCCAACAAGATGTTCTGGGGATGTCCAAGTGTGTTAAAAACAATTGCAGCATATGGAGAGATTAGACTCTGCAAAGGAGGGGGGCAGGGCATCATTATTTGTCCCCCTGACCCCCTCCCCCACAGAACACGGCCCAAGTTAAGCTTCATTTTGATCCTTGCCTCAAATTTCCCCTCAGCAGGCAGGACTTCTAGCAGAGTGTTTGGCTGGAGGATGTTGCAATCTCAAAGTCGTATATGTCAAGATGTCTTATGACAGACAATATGGTGCAATACCCCAGGACAATACAGTAGAGCATCTAACCACCTGAGTAGAAACGCAACTATTTCGACTCCTAAATCACCCTCGCCTTCCTCATAGACGAATTACCTGACCACTTGCTCTAAGGTTTCAAAGAATTTGTTAGTAACAGATTGGAAGCTCATTACTCCAGAAGAACAGATAGGCTTACTCTGCTAACTTCTTGGTAGACTATGCAACAATATATCCTTATCTCGGAGAACAGAAGTGAACGCTTCCCCAAAGCATACAGCCATGAAATTATGAAACTCATCTCGCATCCCCAGAGGCGCATAGTGACGATGGGGGTGGGTGGATGGGGTAGCCCCTGAATATTTCAGAAACATGTCTTATTGAACAGGAATTCGAGTGAAAGCCATGGATCCCCCTCATCCTCTGAATCCTGGATTTACCCCTGGCCCTTGCAGAGGATCATAAAGGACCCCTTTCGTGCTTTCCAATAACAGCATCCTGAGCATCTTACCCCCCCCCCCCCCCAATGACCATCAGCAAAGGAAAAGTTGGCTACAGCAATTGGGGTTGCAACCTCATGCACACAATGCACTTTCAACCCCTCAAAATGGCTGACCAACTTGAAACAGCAGCAAAACACACTCCTGTCGAACTGGGCACTAAATTCATTGTAACAAATTCATGCCGTGGATTTCTGTAGAGAAAGAATATTTGTAGTACTGAGAGATCTAACAAACCGCTTTTAATTGTATTTGAAGTGTGTATCTTGCCTCTGTTATGAATTGGTGGCATTAGGATACAAGCAGATTTAGTTGCTAAGCATAACGCCACCTGTCAATCAAACAAACGCATATTTTACCTTCTCCTTTTCCTTCTGCTTATTCTTCTTACTTGACCGCTTGGAAACAAACTTCAACATCTTGAACCACTAGATCCGAAATCGAAAAAAACACCGGTACCCCTCTCACATGGTTACAGCCTTGCACCAGACTCGGGCCTAGCAGCAAAGCTCGGTGTGTTCAGGATGTGGTCAGGTAGGAAATTGGGAGCCGAAGTCTCCCACCTGAGCCAATGCTGATCAAAGATCCGTTAAATCCGCTCGAATCGTAAATAGAACGCAGGTATCAATCAGAAGCTGAGTTTGATTTCTACCAATTGCTGGGGTAATTGATCTGGGGATTAAGTTTTCCTGAGAAGCTGAGGTCTGGCTCATGCCGAATGGTACGGCAGGCCTACTAGCCAGGGCTAGCGGGAAAAGGGGGCAACTGTCTCCCAGACATCTTCGTATGTATTTGGTGCAGATTTGGCCACTTTTGGCCACTTTTACTACCAGCTGCGTCAATCTCAAGGATTTCAGCTTTGGAATTTAGCATCACAGGATGCCCTTTAACCCTCTGGGCGCTTGCAGACAGTTGAGTTTTATGATCGTGGCATGCAGAAAGTAAACTTTCATGTCCCTGATGCAGTTCAGACAGATTAGATCAATATGCGTTGGCCTCATCTGACCTCTTGGACCTTAGTTTACCACGGACTTGGACCATGGATGTTTACTGCTGCCGATGCACAAACAAGCCACCTCTGGACAGGTGGAATCCTATAAATTTATCAATCTATTCCTTTCATCCCAATCAGGAGAAGTATGGTTCAATTCTTCAGATAAGTGCCTGCAGTTAGGCCACACAGAAATGTTTTGTTTCTGATCAGGTCCCTCTCTTGCATGGAATAGTAGTCCATTATAAAGGGGGACTATTGGCAGGAGGTAGGTGGGTCATATGAGGTTACATGAAGTCACAGTGATATTGCCAGGGGCTCTTGAGACATCAAAACTATTAAGGTAAAGCGTGGGAAGTGAAACGGAGAAAAGTTTTAGCCTTGCCATTGAAGAAGATGCAGGCAATCGAGATCAGGTAGTCACGTAACTTGTAGCTCTGCCAGGGGTGATTTTAACGGCTCACCTGATCAATTTGAACCAAGATCAGCAATTAATTGGCTGAAGTAATAGCCTGGGAAGTGCCTATTAGAAGTACTTAGAATGTACTCGGGTATACCCAACGGAACAGTTCAAAACATTGTCAGAAAGTAAACGAAAAGATGTCGTCATGTTCTCTGCCTGATTGGTTTGTCTTGATGATGACATTTCTACGACTCATTCTGTCCATTATTGAACTTTATCGCCATTCAAATCCAACTTATAGGATAATGGGAATCTGAGTTGCATCATGGGATAGCATAAATCACATTTAATGACCATAAATGGGCCCAATGTATGGAGTCAAGATTTGAAAAATCAGAAATACAATTTTTAAAGTTTCCGCAAACAAGCGATGTTTGTTGCTGCAACCTGCAGTCAGGATCGCATGCTACAAAATAGCTTCTTTGCGGTAGTCATCACAGGTACCTGTGACAAGAATCTATGATCACAGCAACCGGTGATCATTATCAACCCAGCAATTACGAGACCTGCAACCAAGAGATCTTCGAGACACACATTAATGCGATTTATTTCAGATTGCAGCGACAAAATTTGTTTGTTTGCGAGGGGGTTGGGCTATTTTCTATGATGATGAAATTGACAAGGGAGAAAGAGACTTACCAGTGTTTTGCAATCCTTGTGACAGACATATTTGCAAACTGGAAAAACACAAAAAAACCAAGTCAAGTCGATTGACAGCAAGTCACTATTAAGCGAGATATTGCACTTTTTACCTTTTTTAGTTTTGGCCCCCTGGTGGCCACATCAAGAATCAGACCAGACCGAAATTCAGCGACGATGACAACAACGACAGACACCATGGTATCGTATAAGCTCTCCTGAACCAACCTCGACAATAAAACATCTCTCCAGACTGCGATATTCCAGTGCTTTGTTACACATACCTACCTTTACAGAATAATCCGTCAGCCAAAATCTTCTGCTCACAAAGATTACAAATCCGAGGTTTTTTGAATGTTTTTATCCGAAATGTGTGACAATTACAATCCACTTGGTCTCCTGGCTGCAATGAAAAAGAGGTACATAGCGTTACTCAACTCACAACGTCTTTGGACGGTGAGGGGGGCTAAACAGTCAGCAATACAACACTAGACGGTTCAAGGAAAGGGATATTTGTCACAGAAGTTTTTTGTGCATTTGATAATGATATCCACCTGGTTTATCCTTTTTGTCAGAACAGTAAAACCTACCTCTCTATTAAGGACTACATAACCCGGCCAATTCAACATCAATATAGTAGTCCTCCACTTGTCCTCAAAACTTACTTATCAAAAGACACTCAAACCAATCAATTATCCAGACAGATTATAATCCACCAACAATTAATCCACAAATTCGGGTAATCCTGATAAAAGATGGATTTCTAAATTGGAAAGTGATCAATTTCATATGTGTCCCCAAGGATAGATGAATAAGTTCACTGTGTCGAGAACTGAGAATGTATGAAAGTGTGCGAAAATACAGTCAATACATTATGTATCGTAGCCCAATAGCGCTCCGCATGGCTCCAGTACTTAGACCAATAAACGCTATTATGCTATTATGTAATTACGTTAGGTAGTTTAAGGTCCCGTTAGGCTATTGATCCAGTCGAGTAAATAGGCCTTTTACATATCGATATTGTAAGAAGTGTGAAAAAGACAGGGGAGTAATGATTATGGTATGGGGATAACTTTTTATAGGTAGGTTATTCAGAATGCCAAATAGTACGCAAAGATCCATACAGCTGCATGATGGTACTCAATATCATAACATCAATTTGAAAGTCAACTACTTGTGATATCGTAGTCAACAATCCGAAAATAAAAAAATACTTGATGTTGTGGTTTTACGTGTCATAGGCTGTTTAGTGCACTATTAGGTTCCATCAGAAGGGCTATTCAGACATTGACATGGCTCTAAAATGACACCTGCCTATAAATGTTTTAGGTGTTGAACAATTCAACAGAACTGAACTCATCACTGCCAAGCAAAATGCTTGTATTCGAAAAGAGCAGCATGAGGGGCTTTGATGAAAAATGCTCCATATAACGTCTGACAAGACACCCACAAGGGTAAGGCAATTGTATGTCTTTGGTGTTAGTCTATTGCATACTTTTTTTAGAAATATGACAGGGCAAGCCAAAGACCCCACCGAGTGAAAACAATGAGTAGCTTGCATGGTCTCTACCTCTGGCCAAAGACAGTGTCATCAGACCAATAAACCCAAGTGGCACCTAACCGTAGTTGCACGCAAAGATGCTCATCCCACCTTGGAGGAGGAATACTCCCGGGAGAATAGCCGGCCCCTCCAAGTGCAGATCGAACACTAAAGAAGAATGTAATTATCAAATATCAATACCACCAAATTGCATGCCAAATTGTGCCTAAACTGATATCTGTCACAACAAATGATCTTGTATTCAAAATGATTTTTATATCGATTTCAAAACTTGAAAACCATTTACATTTCGTCTATACATAATGTGTCTATGCTTGAACACAAGGCCTTGTGAAACAGATGCTGTTGTTAATGCAGTTATGCACAGCTGTAAATATCATATGTATGAAATTGTAGGAGACAACACCATTTCTAAAAAGGGCACAACTTTTGGTCCCAAATTGGTTGCATCCCTTCAATTTGACCACTAATCAGGACACCTCTCTATATAGGACAGTGCTAGACATTCCCAATCAGTGTCTTCAATAGAGAGGTAATACTGTTATCAGTGAGTCCATTGCATTGACCTATTTCAAGAACATGACGCAGCATTAAACACATAACTTACAAAGATGGTAAACTTCCAAAGTTCTGGTGTCCATTGCGTATGGCAGAAGATTATACCAGCCATTTGATTGACAGCCCATTATCTTGATTGACAGCCAATTATCTGTCAATTAGTCACTGTCAAAGCAAGAACATGAGAAGAAAGCCACATCCAAACAACAATTCCATCATTTTTGAAACACCCTGTGTGTTGAGCCATCACGTCTCCATGCTGAGCCCAAAGTCCTTGTGAGAAAAGTATCCTGTTTATCCATTTCCAGATATTGCAGTTTGAGAACCAGAACGCGGGATATCCTTATCTGGATGAATTTACAGGAACTTAAAGGACAAGTTGTATGAATGAATTAACTCTCCTTAAAACACCTGATGGTGGGGGGGGGGGGGGGTTTCTAAACAGACATGGGACTAAACATGTCTATAACACATCAGATGTGTGATGTACAGATCATTGTTTTAGCTGGTCCAGTTCACTCAGCCTGTTTATGATGCTGGTAAAAGGAGAAGCGATACATTCATACCACCTGTCTTTTGAATTAAAAAAATTACTCAATCCAGCACTTTTTTTACAACACCATCACACAAACTTGTTTAAATTCAATTCGAATCCTGTAATGGCCTTCGAAGTAAAATCGACAGCACTCTTGACTTTGAATATTCTCCTCTCAGAGTGAGGTAAGAGCCATCATACTGCGATAAAAATAGTGAAGTAGGCCCTGGTTCCAGTTCACATAGCTTTACCGAGACTACATGTACAATTCACATGTGTATGGAATATTCAACAGCTTGATATGGATTGGAGTAGGCCTAAGTACAGCCGAGAAGAAATGAAAAAACAGCGGTATTGCATTCTTGCACATGTGGGTCATTGGGACATTATATTAGCTTCGTGGCGACAGAAGATATTTCATTTTAAATGGTGATCAAATGAAATATGTGCACTATTATTCCTATGCTCTGCGCTGTGAAATCATCTTCTTGAATGTACCAACAACTTTTATCAATCAACCTATAAAATGGGGAAAAAACAATTAAAACCCACTTCTCCATATCACCTTTCCAGCACGGCAGCAAAATATCTATTGTATGGCTTATCCCATACGCTCCTGGGCATATGGGATAAGGGGTTAATTGTGTTTTCATAATATTGAAAATCAGCATCTACAAAAATGTTTTTCAGTAAATTAGCTAGGTGTTACAAGTTAATTTCTGGCCAAAAAGGTACAGAGTACTTCATTCTAGATACTAGAAATAATGCACATTTGCTGGAAATGTTACCAAACGTATCTTAAAGAAAAGGTTTTACAAATTGGATGCCACCTTTCACCTCTAGAATTGATTGGTTTCTTTTTGGTAGCCTGGGCTGACTTGTATGTCAGATTCCTCCAGGCTGAAAATGTCCAATGTCCAAAATTAATCCTGTGTTGCCCGGCCAATAAAAAGTCCCAGATGCTGAGACCTCTTTACAGGGCTTGGGAGAGTCAAGTTGGGAGGGAATAAGTCGGTGGGGCCAGGTTGGTTTCTCAATGAAGAGGCAGCAGCGATGATTTAAAAGAGTTTGATGATGTTATAGTGTCTCGTAAGCCCTCATAGGCTGGCATTATTGTAAGTAATGGTGACACTTTAATAAATAAATATATATATATACAGCGAGGTGACATGGCATAAAAAAAACGTTTTCATGTCTTTTTGTTGTGTTTATAATACAATTATTTCTCTAATTGAGACACTGTGGGTGTCTGGCAGTAGCAAAATATGGCTTATCATTACGCTCCAGGGCGTTAGGGGTTAACTTGTGTTTTCATAATTTTGAAAATCTACATCTATAGAAATATTTTTCAGTCAATGATCCAGATGACACAAGTCAATTTCTTTCCAAAAAAATGCAGTGTACTTCATTCTAGATACCAGAAATAACGCGCAATTGCTGGAAATGCTACCAAACCTATTTCAAAGGAAAAGTTATACAAATTGGACACCAACATCAATCAGGCAATGAATATTGCAATCTCATGCAAATTTCTTTTTGATAGTCTGGGCTGGCTTGCATGTCAGATTCCTCCAGGCTGTAACTCTAACTCCAAAATTAACTCTTTGACCTCGACCAGATCCACATCTTGGCGAGGTGCCTCACATAACAGTACTTCAATGTGAAGATTTAAGCGTGTTGGCAGCCTTGGCCGACTGGTGTGTCAGAAACTTCCAGGCTAGAAAAATCAATAACAAACCAAGTTGGCAAAGCAGCCTAACAGGGCTTTCTGACTTTTTGTTCAAAAATTGTTTGTATTTTCATAATTCTCGAAGTTAGCATCTATAAGAATATTATTAAGTACATTAGCAAAGTGAAACATGATAATTCTTAGAAAACTTTTTTAAGGAATTTAAACTTGCATATGATATTTTCAAAAGTCCGAACACCCTAGGCTGAATAAATCAATTAACCCTTCAAGGTCTGTCAGTTTCCGCAGTCAAATTAAACACTACAAAAACAAACCTCTCTAAATTTTTTTGAATCTATTATTGGAAAAAGTTTGTTTTTCATCAGGTGACATTTCAAAACATCCTACAAAGAATGTTTCTTTCATGAAACACCTTAAATTCTTTGTTATGAAACTCAACCATGGCCATTTCTAACCCACATGGCAGCTGGCTGTTCAGAGTTGGTTACCTGAAGAGGTCAGGGGCTTTTAACAAACAAACCAAAATAACGACAGATGGGCCATTTTCTTATAGAGACTATATCAAACTGAGCCAAAATATTTTTGACACTAATAGTGATACACTGGGTGACCCTCTCTATCTTTAGCCTAGGGGTGGGACTAACGTGATATCATTAATCGAACCGTCCCTGAGGAGACAATCATCTATTTGTGTCATCTTGCTTTACACCTTATAGACAAATACCCAAGAGGTATGAGGATTATGGTCTGGTATGGTATGGTTTGTTTCAACAAATCTCGCACAGATTATGACATTTTCGGCACATTGGTGTCAACAAGTGTTCAGTGTCCTTGCAAAATCTTAGAAGGAACCTCGGAGTAAACTGTGAAACTGGCGGCCTTCAGTGGGCCTGCCTTGGTCCTGAGAACAGAGCATATAGAGTGGTGACCCAATTGTGATGACACAAGCATATGGTCTCCCAGGTTTTAAATCGGTATTTACTTCATTTTGATGGAATTCTAATTGATTTGGGATTTCAGGTTCTAGCCATAATGATGGTACCTATTGCCAATTCTTAACTAGACAGAAGTACAGTTGGCTTGAAAAATCGCAGACCCTTCTTGAAGTTAAGAAAGGTTGTTGAAATGACAACACAAAGCCACAAAACATTCCGTGTAAAGGCAAGATAAGAACACAAGTTACGAACGTCAAAGTTTACCAACCTTAGCATTCAAAATAACAAACCTACAACCATCTAAATCAAAACAGAATAAATATTTCAGAGAAAACCACTGGAATTACTTACAATTTTAACATGAATCCGATATAAAATACCCTGGTGTCTAATCCACTGATTCGCACAAATGTCATCCACAGAAAATTCAAATTTCAAAACACGGAACACAACCAACAGATATATCTCGGTGGCATTAAGCCCTACAACACATGTAGATACTTATTCTATATTGGAACATCAACCCACTACAAAATGCAATAACCGCATATGCACAGACAAATCGAACTTAGAGTGGCGTGAATCCCGGGGACATGAATTGGGCCACGGTGCCCATCCAAACATAATGTCGCAGTTTTCCGATTCTGTTGTGCCCGCTCGGGCGTGAAGCGACCATTCCTCCCATTCAATAGATTAGGGTCTTTGACTACAAAAGTGCCATCAATGATCACTGAGGCCGAATGGGGCAATTTTGAGATGTCATTATCTGAATGGCTTTTGTTAGAAATATCAGATGTTTTTTGAAATAATGATTAATTTCCTAAATACAAAAGGCTATGTGGATAATTTTTATTAGTTACGTTAATATTCCTCTGGTTGTGTCTGATGTGAAGTACTATTTATGATAATTTTGCCTCATATTAGGTGATAAAGCGTATAACGTGAGATGAAAGATGGATATGAGTATTATTTTTCAGATTGTGTATATCAGTTTATTCTGTGCTGGTTGAAAGTTATGATTCTAGTATCTTCACAGACCTGTGATCAGTACACCACAAATCGTTGAGTGTACGAATCCAAACTGCCTTCGCGAGCAGTCACATAACGACCTATGCAAATGAGTTATGCAGACATGCAGGAGTCTTACATAAAAAACAGTCCTTGTATGATTCTAAGACACCCTGTATAGTCTGATACTCTGTATCAGCTGTGGAGTTAGTAACATTTCCAATTGTGAAGTATACATGTACATAGGTATTGCTCAGTTCGGTTATTACACTTGTGGCTGTGGTCAATAGCTACTTGCACAAATCGTAGAGAATACGTATACCAATATGGAGATTATGAGCTGAGTTTTGTTCCTATTTTTGCCCAGCCACTGAACCAGATATATGAAGTATTTGTATAGTGTTTACAAACATGGTTCCAGCCGCTCACATGTCT
Organism: Lineus longissimus; assembly: GCF_910592395.1. Lineage (NCBI taxonomy): Eukaryota > Metazoa > Nemertea > Pilidiophora > Heteronemertea > Lineidae > Lineus > Lineus longissimus. Next base: position 13,644,027 of record NC_088322.1, read on the forward strand.
TACAGTCGCGGATACAGGGGAAGGTGCAGAGCTTTGGGTACCGCACCTGTTATTTGAAATCAACCATGGTTTGAATTCTAACCCTAAAACCATCAGGGTGCCCCCCTTACAACCTCTCATCAAAGACGCCCTACCCTTAGAATACCCTTGCCCTGCCCAACACCAGCCAAAACTTGACGTGTACTGAAGTTCAGGATGTGCAGCAATGGCCCCCACATCCAGAATATGACAATGGCCACTGCTGCACATCCTGAACTTAAGTACACTTGGCATTGATGACCGAGCTTCAGTAACGTGTGCAAGGGGAGGAGCATATGAGTGACGATGACTACAGCAGTTGGATCGAGTCTCCCCTACCCATTATGGGAATCAATTTCTGAACTGCTGCTACTTGAATGAAATACATTAGCATCGCCATCTATAAGAAAATCATTACACCAACCACATTGAAGTTCCTTTTTGGCTTCCCCAGCCAACAAGCAGGGGAAGACCGGGGAAGACTTTTGATTTCAATCCACAATAAACATTTTCCTTCTCCTTCTTCTTATCATTATCAATATCACCACCTCTGGAGCACAAACATTTATGAGTTTCTCATTGAAGTTTGACACAAATATCAGTTAGGGGATATGAATAATTTGAAATTTATGACAACATTTATCTATTCATCTGCCTCATGATGCAAACCTTGCCATGCACAAAACGTCATTTCGCATTTCAGAAATTTATCAACGCGTCCGAGAGATTAGTCGGGTTGGATGCAGTCACGATTAATGAGATAAGAGAGATACCATGGGATGTCGCACGGGTTATGGGAGCAGACTAGTAACCCACTGCCTATAATTCAGCCGGTGTGGTCAATTCAGATGAATGGCCTCTGGCGGCCTGTTTATCATAGGGGATGCTCTTAGATTGAATATTTGGGCTTGATTAGATTGGATACTGGCATGGCGGCAATTGTTACATTTTAACCACTGGGCCATTTATAAGCCGTATAATGCAATTTCAGTAACTTGTGTACTGGTGTTAGCCTACTCATATCCCTGTTGAGGCTATCAAGAGTCAGACTACCAGGGTTGTATTGAGTGGGGGGAACGCCTAAGAAAAACATTTTTTCACGCATGGGCTCTTTTGGGATGAAACGTTGTGCTTCCCCCCTTGAGACTACTGCTTTCTCCCCCCCACCAACCCCTACTGAAACTACTACCTCCTCCCCCAGGACATAAAAAATGAATATAGCTCTGTCTACAGGAGGCCAAATCTGTCATCCATCAACAATAAACTGACTATACGTCACCAATGGCAAAATGCCAAACATCCCGCACAGGCAATCAAACTCTTACTTGCTTTAATCAACCAGGTGTAATAACCTTACCCAATTAATCCAGACTAGTTTACATTTTTTATGAGCCCCATCGTTGATGAGTCTCAACTTGGGCCGACAGCTACCATCAACACTTGTAATAAGCTAACTGTGCTTTCTGCGGTATTCGTACAACACTTCTGAAAACTTGTTTCCAAAATGACTTCTAATCTTACATGTAGCAGTTTTTCTCAGCGCTCCCGCTCATGGGTGTTTTTTCATTCCACAATGTTTGGGTACCGATTGGGTTTAATGGCCTTGTGACTATGTCTTCGGACAGTGATGAGGACTCCATCACAAGCTATTCTAACTGGAGTACGGTATAATTCACCATGGCATAGACATCCAGCAGAAAGGAAATGAACGTTGATTTTTTGTCGAAATGTAGTCTTTGACAATGAAGTTCATCACAAGGTATTGTTCAATAAGACAATGTAGAGTTGAGCACCGAGCAAACAAGCCACTTTACTCATTGGCACAGACCCACGATAACATGACGGCTGAATAAAATTCAACTAATCAGCAACCACATTCGAACCACCATCGTCATCTTGTTAGAGCTACGTCGAAGGTCACACCAACTGAATTGTTCGTTTGTGAGTCACCTCATTAAAGGACAGAGATGAAACAGCCATAAATTCAAAATATCGAAGGGTTAAGCTTAGTGTTACATCAAGATGAATGATACCCTTATCAATCGCGTCATTTATCACCCTTCTCATAACTCGCATCATTAATAAGATCTTCAAAAGATTTATTTCACCAGAAACTATAACTTCTCACACATCTATCAGCCGCAGCAGTCAACCCCTGACATTAGTCGAACACCTTGGGACGACAAGATCCATCTTTATCCCAATATTTGATGTGCCTTGGGACCGCGAACATGCTCAGAAATTAAATTCATGATCAAACCGATGTTGTTCTGGATCAAGTGTCTGATCATACATAGCTCGGTGTATTTTAACCCGTCACTGACAGTTTTGTAGACTATTGAAATCATCTTCTAAACATTTTTAGATCCAGTCAAAATCAATGCTGTGATCAGCCCTCGGTACATCATAGAACTATCGCATTTCATCTCGGTGTCCTTTTAGCTTCATCGACCAAGGTACCTTGCACCACGGGCCTACGCTAGAGCACACAGATTGACAGTTACTTGAGATGGACTAGTCTCCCTGGCAGAAATCGATTCACTTGGTCAATAAGACCTAGAGTAGGTGCCAATGCAGTGAAGCACAAAGTAGACCGATTCCATTTTCAAACAGAGAGAGGGCAGGAGAAAAACACAACAGATTGACTGTGTAGATGCTATTTAGCTGGTCTTAATTGTGCATCTGTTTCACACAAGCCTGTTACATGTAATACAAGCCGTTTGTACGGGCACTCTTCAACCGGTTAAATAGCATCTACAGATATACAGTATGTCTCTTTTATGTGTTGGATCATCACTTATACGGCGATATCATCCAAGCAATTATCGGCCTCGGATCTAACATGTGACTCCCCTCGGCCTAAACAATCAACCCCTCACAGACACACTAGCAGAATCTAAACAAGCCATCGCAAGAACATCAATTCACTTGCTGTACGCAGATGAAATTGACAATAGTACTCGTTGTATGAAGGGCGGTAGTTTCACTGATTGAGTTCAAAAGTGCAATCATCCTGACGTAACCAGTGATTTTTAATATACTCCCCCTCTCCATATTCAAATGAGGTAGGAGTTTAGCAAAAACCTCATCTCAGGATGAAATGCAATAGTCAAATAGGTGGTGCTATTAACCCTCAGAGACCTGACAGCATTTCCCCGATGGTTGCATTGGGTCTCTGATTTGACGAATGGTTGGTCATTTGAGAGACTGTCTTTCAATGTGAGCCAGTTCAAGACGCCATTTTGCAACAGAAATAGCAATCTGACAATGCCTATGCTTATATTTTTCTGGCCCAAATCATATTGAATCCTTCTTATCAATCAAATCACTGTACAGCAACAGCCAATGAAATAATGGTACTTTCCACTGATTCTCATTTACCAAATTGGTGATGACATTGCTCCTCTAGTACAATATACTCGAGGGATATTGGGGGTAATGAATTGAGCTGGCGCGGTATATAGCAGCTCTAGTGAAATTGGTACAATTACAACTTTCAGTAATGAGCTATCTATGAACAAGAGCAACCTAGGCCAAGACATCTGCCAACTGACTGAAAAAAGAAATGTTGTCGAACCATTTCAACCTTTTTTGCCCAACTTGTAACAGCTTTTGGCAAACCAAAAGCTGTCTGGCTGTGTGTCAAACAGCCATTCCTTGCCAAAAGTCTGGATCTAACAGTATCTCTGGTGTTTGCGCTACCCCATCACACAAGATGCTGGATTAGCACATGGTGTCGCAACGCTAAGCCATCCACCCCTTCTCCATGTCAATCATCGCGATAAAATCAATTCTTGGCATCGTGATGTGATAGATATTTTATTAACCTTTGGCGAAGTATTGGTGATCGGGCCAACAGTCGGTGCAGGTTCACAGGATAGCATTGATATTGATTACAAAGTACACGGGGCACATCGAACAGCTCTTAGATCGGGGACATATAGAACCTGGAACTGAACATCAAAATCAAAAAACAAATCTTTCTTTTGTCTGGCCCTGAAGAAACTACAAAGGAGTACAGATGATTTCATCATACATCTACTGCAGATTGCATCCTCTTCCACACATTATTACCAAGCACATCAACAAATGTCAAGATGACGGAAATTTCCCAATTGTGTAAATATCAGATCGTCTCCAAGATGAACGAGATCTTCAGACTTCAGCAGCAAAATGAGTACGTTGCCCACACTACAGTTCAGAATGAAAATTATTTCATAACAACAGCAGTTACCAAGGCAACACCTAAATTGTCATCGAAATAGTCCTAGAATTGATGACTGTTATGATAAATCTGAGAATTACTCAATTTCAAATGCAAATAGATATACACTCACGTGGAATCCCGGTAACACAACCTCTCATGGGGCCGAGGTTGAATGGTCGCGTTACCGGGGTAGTCGTGTTAGTGAATTACCGGGTTAATTGGAGACGCGGTCGTGACCGATTACGGTAATTAGGTCCTTGGTCGGGTTAGAGGGGTGAATTTGGTCATTGGGACCACCCAATCCAATGGTCGTGGTCTAGGTACCGGGGTGGTCATATTACCAGGGGCCTTGCAATGGTAATTAGAGAGGAAAACATTCGGGACCGGTGAGGCCTGATCGTCATAGCGGGGTGGTCGCATTACCAAGGTGGTGGTCGGCCGGGGTTCCACTGTAGATGAGAAGATATATTGAGAACTGAACACAATTAGTTAACCCTTCTATCGATGTCACAGAGGGGACAGTTTCATAATTTTCAGAGATAGTTAATTATTTTGCTGCAATAGTTTTAAGGCCCTGCAAATGAGATTATTACAGCGACATGCAATCATTATTACTGCGATGAGCAACGAAACATGAGATTACAATAAGTACAGGGGTGATGTTCATCTTGAGATCCTCAATACCGGACAAGTAACACATGTAGATCACTTTATGAACGTCAGAGCAATGGCCAACAACAGGGCTTGTGATCCTCTACACAATGTCAGATCGGGAATTCACTTGATGAGACAAATTGATCGTTCTTTCTCAAGGGGGGAGATTTCCATCTTGAGATGCTCAATACAAGACAAGGAACACATACAGATCACTTCATGGACGTCAGAGTAGCGACGTTATGTCGATTTCAGCCTAATATCTATTGGCATGTGACAGCATTGTCATTAAAAGATTGGTGATCAAGGTCGGGTGAAGGCTGCGGTAGTTCAATGTCTTCGTCATTTGCATCCGGCCTGACCACTCTGTGTTTTTTCCCAAATCCTGTTCCCTGGAGTCAACCATACCTCATAGGCAAAGCTCAATTACGATAGTCGACGTTTCCAAAATATTTATTCCCGCCTCGTACAAATGCCATAAAGAAGCGATGTTATGGCCGCTATGGCCCATTCCTGTCGCACTCGCCGTCACACCGATGTCATGTTAGTCTCACACGGGAGTCTAGTAAGTTTAAATCAATAGAAGAGGAGAGAAAGATTTGTTAAAATCTCTGCAAATACTTGGCTGGTGCAGTGAAGTGTTGGACTGTCTCATCTGTGTACAGAGTTTCCGATGATGAAGCAGGCAAGACAAGTCGGCACGAAAGCGAAATTAGTTGTAAATTCAGGCCAAGATATTGTACTTTTGTGCTTCTTGTTGCATCATTTAGCCATCATGACAACTTCAAACATCTTCAGTGAGCCTATTGTTATTGTTTATAAAATGGAGAATCACCCTTTTGGTTTGTCATCATTTCAAATACTTGAGAATGAATCTGTAGTGTACGGCATCACCTGCCATGCGTCTTGATGAAGAAGCTAAAGTGGACTCAACTGTTGCGGTCAAGTAATAGAAAATAGAATGGTTTTTATACAAGAGTTATAAGGTTATGCCTTTGGACAGGTGGTACATGAGTCATCTGATGACTTACCTCCTACTTTTGGCAGCAGATCATGTTGGAAATGGCCAGCGGTCACGTAGGATGACATCAACTAAGTTTTCGAGGAATATCAATGGGATACTTGAGAGCTGATTTGCATTAATGCTGTGGCTATTTGTGCCAGCTAAGCCATTTTGGGATGACTGTACCAGTCCATAATGTCTGCGAGTAGTCACGGCTCATATTCGCCAGGTTCATAATATGGTAGTTGTTCTTGTCTCCTGATTGATTGTGATTCACCTTCGAATAGGGTGTTCCTACCAATAGTAAGGTCATAGCAAAGAAAGAACAAAGCCTTGTCCTTGGAAGGTAAGGCAGTAGAATGTCCCATTCCACCTCATCTTCCACAAAGGCAGTCTCAGGGCAGTGCCTTGGAAGGTTGGCATCACAATATCCCATTCCACCTCATCTTCGATCAGGCATTCTTAGGGCAGCGCCTTGGAAGTTTGGCATCAGAATATCTCTTCCACCTCATCTTCCACCAGGCAGTCTCAGGCAGTGTCTTGGAAGGTGAGGCATCAGTATGTCTCTTCCACCGCATCTTCCACCAGGCAGACTCAGGGCAGCGCCTTGGAAGGTTGGCATCAAAATGTCCCATTCCACCTTATCTTCCACCAAGGCAGTCTCAGGGCAGTGCCTTGGAAGGTTGGCATCAGAATGTCCCATTCCACCTCATTTTCCACCAAGGCAGTCTCAGGGCAGCGCCTTTGAAGGTTGGCATCAGAATATCCCATTCCACCTCATCTTCCATCAGGCATTCTAAGGGCAGCGCCTTGGAAGGTTGGCATCAGAATGTCCCATTCCACCTCATCTTCCACCAAGGCAGACTCAGGGCAGTGCCTTGGAAGGTTGGCATCACAATATCCCATTCCACCTCATCTTCCATCAGGCATTCTTAGGGCAGCGCCTTGGAAGTTTGGCATCAGAATATCTCTTCCACCTCATCTTCCATCAAGGCAGTCTCAGGGCAGCGCCTTGGAAGGTTGGCATCAGAATGTCCTATTCCACCTCCTCATCTTCCACCAAGGCAGACTCAGGGCAGTGCCTTGGAAGTTTGGCATCAGAATGTCCCATTCCACCTCATCTTCCACCAGGCAGTCTCAGGGCAGTGCCTTGGAAGGTAAGGCATCAGAATGTCCCATTCCACCTCATCTTCCACCAGGCAGTCTCAGGGCAGTGCCTTGGGAGGTTGGCATCAAAATGTCCCATTCCACCTCATCTTCCACCAAGGCAGTCTCAGGCAGTGCCTTGGAAGGTAAGGCATCAGAATGTCCCACTCCACCTCATCTTCCACCAAGGCAGACTCAGGCAGTGCCTTGGAAGGTGAGGCATCAGTAGGTCTCTTCCACCTCATCTTCCACCAAGGCAGTCTCAGGGCAGCGCCTTGGAAGGTAAGGCATCAGAATGTCCCATTCCACCTCATCTTCCACCAGGCAGTCTCAGGGCAGTGCCTGGGAAGGTTGGCAACAGAATGTCCCTTCCACCTCATCTTCCACCAGGCATTCTCAGGGCAGCGCCTTGGAAGGTAAGGCATCAGAATGTCCCTTCCACCTCATCTTCCACCAGGCAGTCTCAGGGCAGTGCCTTGGAAGGTAAGGCATCAGAATGTCCTATTCCACCTCATCTTCCATCAAGGCAGTTTCAGGGCAGTGCCTTGGAAGGTGGGGCAGCAGAATGTCCCACTCAACCTCATCTTCCACCAAGGTAGTCTCAGGGCAGTGCCTTGGAAGGTAAGGCATCAGAATGTCCCTTCCACCTCATCTTCCACCAAGGCAGTCTCAGGGCTGCTCTAAGGTTGGAAAGAAAGAGCCGATGACCCCTGCTACACAGTGACATCCACAGTCTACTCCACAGATATTCTCCCAAATCCTGTAATTCACATTTTTCAAAGAATTTGTCTGAATAGCTGATCTCAAAATGTTGTTGGCCTCAAATCATCTTGGACCCTCCCTTAATTGGCAGGCACCTCTCTCTACAAACACTAGTTTTGGCCCCAAATTGGTGATTTTCATTATTTTGACCTCTCTAATCAGGACACTTCTCTATTAAGGACAGTACTTGTTAGCCCAAAGGGTATCTTTAATAGAGATGTTCTCCATAATAAATCCACCTGGTATGATATTCTATATTTTGATTTTTGACAGATTTTTGCTTCTCATGTGTCGCATGTTTTTCTACGAGGTGTCAAAGTGATGTGATCAGGTAGATGTGTTATTACCTACCAAGTAGTGTTTCACCTGCTCTCCAAAGATAATGTATATATACAGCACGTCCCAAAATAAATGCTTTCAACAAGAACACAGGGGTACTTAAAAGGGTGAAGTACTGTACTCTGGCATTTGACTAGTGACCCAATGACAGTGGTAGGTGGTTAGCACATTATCAGCACAAAATGAACAAGTTAGTCTAGAGCATTTTTATAATGTGATGGGCTGCCTTCATATCCAAGGAACCTCTTATTGCTATTACAGTTACCTAAATAAGGTCTTTAGTTGCCTGTCACAAATAGTGAACCAATGCTATTGGGAGTCAAAACAAAGGGGGAGTTTTCTGTCAATGAAGAAGAACCAAGGTCCATCACAATCTGGTTTCTTACTAATACAAGTGAACTGCTGCACAAGCATGTCGAAAAACAACTTCCTTGGAAAAACTTTCGAAGAAACACATTTCTAAATATTTCTCAACATTTTCTTTAAGTACCCCATTACATGATTAAACTGAAGACAAACCACCTGCCTTCTTTTCAGATACAGAAAAAAGTGAAAGCTCATTCATCCAAAAGACGTGTAATTATCACTATCAGCTTGAGTATTCCGTAGACTGACGGATGAGCCTCTAACGACTGTGTCTCACTCCCATTAGTTTAGCTAAAGAGATTTGTATTATGCCAGCAGCTAAGAGGAGGAAGCACAGAAAAGACTGACTAAAATCTGCTGAGCTGGAGACCAGACACCAGCTCATGTGTTTTAGACCTGCTCCCTTATTAGGAATGGAGAGGAATGCTGGCCAAAGGACACCACCCTTACCCTAAAGCTGGGGCGCTCTGTACCTCCTCCCAATGAAGAATAGAGATGAATATAGCGAATTGTGGTCCTTTAGAACTAGAAAGGCCTGAAAGTCTTTGCCCCAGAAAAGTTATATATATACTGACTGTGTCTACCGGACATTTCAAACTAAGTACATGTAGCCCTAAGGCACGAGGAAGATGAAGACAGTGAAGGCTGCCAAACAACAGACATCATGACAATGTCATTTAAAATTATTAGTAAATGCTGGTTGCCGGTGGGACGAGGCGCAAAGGGCTGCCAAGGAAAGGCAGAAAGCGACGGGAGGACGATGAATGGACCACGTGTTGCGATCCGGTGTTGCAGCCTTATAGACTGCCCGCGCCCGGGATGAAGATCCCGGTAAAGTAAGTAAGGCTAAGTATTAAGTGCTAATCTTACCCTATCGTCAGCGCAGCAAAAAGGAGAAAACACTATCCTAACGAACTCCTTTGTGCAGTGGGTGATCCCTTTTTCCCCTTTAGAAATATCCATCTCGTCTGCTTCTGACCCGGTATCTCTTCCCGCCATTTTTGCATATCAAACCAGAACAAAAATCGGCACTCAAATTTCATGAACACGAGGAATAAGCATCTTAGCTTCGAATGAGACCTGCTCGGATATGAGAATTATATCCTCACTTCGCATGTTGGCCAAATATTTCAATAAATCCCAAGCAAATGTCATTTTCTTCAAAGTAGCGTTGACACGTGACCATCCCGATAGTCGTCTGCCCAGTGGCAGCGTGTTGTACACGCGCTGAGTGGAGCAGCATAGGCAGACCACCTGGATGGGTTTTCCGTTTCTAGGGCGGTTGCTGACGCGAGTTCGGGCATTGATCTTAGGTAATCTTTGGCCTCAGCTGAAAGGCATGCACAAAACCAGAGCACCCCATGCGGCAATAGTAAGAAATTCAAACGACCAAAAGGCCCTTCTGAATACGGGCTGAAACATGATAGACCTCCAATGCTTCGATTCGCTTGATTTCATAAACCAGCAAGCCTTGAGACGATGCGGACCTTCGCAGAGAATTCTGGATGGAAAAGAATAAAAAGGTCCTCTCACCGGGATTCGAACTCGAGACCTCTGGTTTTATTTGCCAACACTCTTATCCTCAAGGCCACTGGACTGCTTGAAATGCCTGTCGTTTTGTAAGCCTTTATAGAATGTGCAAACATTTGTGTGTAATCTTTGTTCGAAACTGCAGGAAGAAAGTCATTTTTTCTTTGCTGTGCGTGATTATGTATGCGGAGTCTACGTTTTCTCTTAGCAATGTTCACCATTGTCTTGGTATCTTCTTCTATTACATGTACTTGAGAAAATTTCTTGTTAATCTCTCAAAAATAAAGCATAATCGCCATTCATATGAGATATATTTGCTGGCAGCAGCATCTTAAAGATAGATCAGTGCTAGCTCTGGGCGATGGTTTATTGGGGTGACAATCCATCTTGAAGACAAGGATCAATTCTAGCTCTGGGTAATGATGTACCAGGGAACAATCCATCCTGAAGACGGGTTCTGAGGATCAATCCATCCTGGAGACAGGGGTACAGGGGGAACAATCCATCCTGAAGACAGGGGTACAGGGGGAACAATCCATCCTGAAGACAGGGGTACACAGGGAACAATCCATCCTGAAGACAGGGGTACAGGGGGAACAATCCATCCTGAAGACAGGGGTATGTGGGGAACAATTCATCCTGAAGACGGGTTCTGGGGAACAATCCATCCTGAAGACCGGGGTACAGGGGGAACAATCCATCCTGAAGACAGGGGTATGTGGGGAACAATCCATCCTGAAGACAGGGGTACAGTGGGAACAATCCAAAGCTATTCGTGCCATTACTCTCAGTCATCCTATTAGTCACACTGACCCTTTATTCATAAAGCTGAAACTACTCAAACTACCGGACTTACACAAATTAATTGAAATAAAATTTCTCTATAGATTTTTAAAAAAGGATTTACCAGTGTACTTCATGCACAATTTTTTCTCATTTAACAGTGATGTTCATAACTATCCCACAAGAATTAATGATAAATTTAAAATACCAAATGTAAGACACGAATATGCCAAAATGACACCACGATACAGTTTAACTAAATTATATAATTCTCTCTCAAAACAAACTCTAAACAAACTCCACTCAAATTTTAGCTTAAAATCCTTTTCAACATACTACAAAAATGAAATTTTGGGTTCCTATAATAAAAAGTGCCAAATTCGCAACTGCTATGTTTGCGACATTCGTTAAACTTTTTTCGTCTTATAACTGTTATTACTCACTCCTTCACTGTAAAATAGAACTGTCTTGTCAATTAAATTGTAAATCCTGTATATAATAATTAACATTGTACTACATGTAATTCATAAGGGAGCAGGCATTAAGCGGCCAATCTGGTCTTGTTCTGCTCCCGACCACAATCAATATTATGTATTTCATTAATGCACCTTGTAAATTTTGTTGGTCGAATAAATATTCATATTCATATTCATATTCATCCTGAAGATAGATCAGTGCTAGCTCTGGGCGATGGTGTATTCGACTAAAAGATGGGGAGCCATGCAAAACTCCAGGACTGTCAAGACATCAAATGGATATTCACGAGAACAAGCAAGTGGTTCTTAAACTGTTCATCCAAATTGACCACACTGTCACTGTCCACTGCATGACCACAACCAGGCAGCTCACCAGGCAGAAGCTAGGATGTGACATTGTCCAAAGCTTGCCAGTCCATAAAAGCAGGGTAATGACTTGTCCAATGAAACATGACCAACCAAGATATTTGCCGGGCAGTACAGTAGAAAAGACGTGACATTGTCCAAAGTGTAGCTGGCCAAGCAGAAGCAAGGTTGTGACATTGTCCTCTGAAATATGACCAACTAGGCAGTTTCGGGGCTGGCAGGCTGTAGCGAGGATGTGACATTGTCCACAACAAGACTAACCACGCAGGCAGCTCACCAGGCAGTGGCAAGGATGTGACATTGTTCACAACAAGACTAACCACGCAGGCAGCTCACTAGGCAGTGGCAAGGATGTGACATTGTCCACAACAAGACTAACCACGCAGGCAGCTCACTAGGCAGTAGCGAGGATGTGACATTTTCCACAACAAGACTAACCATGCAGGCAGCTCACCAGGCAGTGGCAAGGATGTGACATTGTCCACAACAAGACTAACCACGCAGGCAGCTCACCAGGCAGTGGCAAGGATGTGACATTGTCCACAACAAGACTAACCACGCAGGCAGCTCACTAGGCAGTAGCGAGGATGTGACATTTTCCACAACAAGACTAACCATGCAGGCAGCTCACCAGGCAGTGGCAAGGATGTGACATTGTCCACAACAAGACTAACCACGCAGGCAGCTCACTAGGCAGTGGCAAGGATGTGACATTGTCCACAACAAGACTAACCACGCAGGCAGCTCACTAGGCAGTAGCGAGGATGTGACATTTTCCACAACAAGACTAACCATGCAGGCAGCTCACCAGGCAGTGGCAAGGATGTGACATTGTCCACAACAAGACTAACCACGCAGGCAGCTCACCAGGCAGTGGCAAGGATGTGACATTGTCCACAACAAGACTAACCACGCAGGCAGCTCACCAGGCAGTGGCAAGGATGTGACATTGTCCACAACAAGACTAACCACGCAGGCAGCTCACTAGGCAGTGGCAAGGATGTGACATTGTCCATAACAAGACTAACTATGCAGGCAGCTCACTAGGCAGTGGCAAGGATGTGACATTGTCCACAACAAGACTAACCACGCAGGCAGCTCACTAGGCAGTGGCAAGGATGTGACATTGTCCACAACAAGACTAACCACGCAAGCAGCTCACTAGGCAGTGGCAAGGATGTGACATTGTCCACAACAAGACTAACCACGCAGGCAGCTCACTAGGCAGTGGCAAGGATGTGACATTGTCCACAACAAGACTAACCACGCAGGCAGCTCACCATGCAGTGGCAAGGATGTGACATTGTCCACAACAAGACTAACCACGCAGGCAGCTCACTAGGCAGTGGCAAGGATGTGACATTGTCCACAACAAGACGAACCACGCAGGCAGCTCACCAGGCAGTGGCAAGGATGTGACATTGTCCACAACAAGACTAACCACGCAGGCAGCTCACTAGGCAGTGGCAAGGATGTGACATTGTCCACAACAAGACGAACCACGCAGGCAGCTCACCAGGCAGTGGCAAGGATGTGACATTGTCCACAACAAGACACATCCTTGCCACTGCCTGGTGAGCTGCCTGCGTGGTTCGTCTTGTTGTGGACAATGTCACATCCTTGCCACTGCCTAGTGAGCGGCCTGCGTGGTTAGTCTTGTTGTGGACAATGTCACATCCTTGCCACTGCCTAGTGAGCTGCCTGCAGTTAGTCTTGTTGTGGACAATGTCACATCCTTGCCACTGCCTGGTGAGCTGTCCACAACAAGACTAATCACACAGGCAGCTCACCAGGCAGTGGCAAGGATGTGACATTGTCCAAAGATTACCGACCAGGGGGCTCACCTGGCATTAGCAAGGACATGACACGGTTCACAGAATGACCAACTAGTCAGCTCAACAAAACAAGAAAATCTTTCATTATAAATGGTTTTATTACATATCCATTGATGCTATATACAAAAATATCATGCAAAAACATTGTTCATTCAAGTCCTACAATAAACTGTTGAATAATACTGAGAAAGTGTGACTAGCCATAGTTTACCATTCCACCCACTATAAAGTATGGATAGCCATCACTGCCAAGTATATATAATCAAGCAAAATTGAAAAGTATGTTTCCCTTTAAGGGCAACTAAAGGCAGGAGCAAGGGTCCAATTGGTGGTCTCAAGGTGACTAAGATGCACAGGTGAGGAGCCGGGGACTGGTCTGACCTGCTTATGAAAATATCCCACATAGAAGTTTGGATACTGTTGTCCTGTAGACACCTGGTGGCTTTGCCGGGTACCTTAATCTTGATCACCTGGCCCCTGCCATTAGTCTCCCTTTATAAATGATGCGTCTTACAATCTAATGTTTTCAGCCCGAAAAGGGTGATACATGTAAAAATCACATTCCTGTAAATGATACTTCGTTGCTCGAAGGTACGATGATTCCAAGCAGACTTAATGATTTATAGGCTACACTTGCTAATGCATTTGTGACCCGCTCTACCAAAACTAGGCGCTTGTCGCATCTGAACTTGACAGGTTGATACGGACTTGTTGTTCATTTCCCTATTGTAGACCTTTTGCGAAATTTGACCAAATCAGTTTGTAATAGATTTCACAAAAGGTCTACAATAGGGAAATGAACAACAAGTCCGCGAGACCAGCAAGTCCAGATCTCACCAGCGCGTTTTATCAGATTCCCCTCTCCCAAGAGTCTATGAAATACTGTGGTGTTTGTACCCCATTCCGCGGCGTTCGTGTCTACACTCGATCGGCGATGGGCATGCCCGGCTCTGAAACAGCACTTGAGGAACTAATGTCTCGCGTTGTAGGACACCTCATTCAAGAAGGCATCGTAGCTAAAATAGCCGATGACCTCTACATCGGTGGAGACACCCCAGAGGAGCTCCTCCTTAACTTCAAGAAGTTCCTACACGTCCTGCATATCAATCGTCTCGCACTTTCAGCCCCCAAAACGATTATCGCTCCTAAGAGTACAACCATCCTTGGATGGATCTGGTCTCTGGGTACCCTCCAAGCTAGCCCCCATCGCATCGCAACCCTCTCGAATTGCAATCTCCCAGAGAAAGTGAAGGACCTAAGGTCTTTCATTGGCGCCTATAAGGTACTTGCCCGCGTTATCCCGAGATGTTCCGATGTACTCACTCTGTTAGACCAAGCTACCGCCGGCCGCGAGTCCAAAGAGAAAATTGTTTGGTCTGTCGAACTGTGTGAAGCCTTCAAAAGCGCTCAGAAAACACTTGGAACAAATCGCATTATCACGCTACCTCGTCCAAGTGACACTCTGTGGATCGTAACAGACGGCGCATTTAGATGAAATGGCCAGGGCCATTGTGCTCACCTCATGTGGAGGAAAGATGGATAAAGAGCATGGTATTGTGTCATGTAGTGTTAGGTTTGATGTAGGTCCAAGCAATTACAATTTCCCCAAAATGGCCAATTTACATAACATTCGACCTCTGTGACCTTGAAAAGTAGGTCAAATCAAAGAAGACCCGGGTGACACATTGAATGGTTGTTAGAATTAGATGTACCTATGATATAAAATTGGTGCCAATCGGGCAAGTCATTACTAGGAATAATGGCATTTTGAAGAATTTAGGATTTGGCCCCCTCCCTGGAGGCCAAACGGCAAATCAGATCGCACCAAACTTCGGTACCTGAGATCATCTGACCAAGGGGTACATGTGTACTTAATTTGTGATCAATAGTCATTGCAGTTAAGAAACGTGCCATAGTTACGGCCTGACGGCGAATTTACGCCATTTGACCTCTGTGACTTTGACAAGAAGGTCAAATTAAAAACCTGGGTGACATATACTGTATGGTGGTTAGATGTACCCATGATATAAAATTGGTGGCAATCGGGCAAGAAGTTAAGGAATAATCACATTTTTAAGGTTTTTGGATTTTGCCCCCTGGTGGTCAAGTGGTGAATCATATTGGACCAAACTTCGGTCCCTGAGATCACCTGACTAAGGGGTAAGTGTGTACCAAATTTGGTATCAATAGTCATTGCAGTTTAGAAACGTGCCATCGTTACATCCTAACGGCCAATTTACACCATTTGACCTCTGTGACCTTGAAAAGGAGGTCAAATCAAAAACCCGGAGGATATATGATGCACCTTTGCTAGAAGTACCTACCATATTTTTTTCAAAATTTCCCGACTACTATTAAGGGAGATATTGCATATTTTCACTTTTAACGTTTGGCCCCCTGGTGGCCAAACCATGAAACGAATCGGACCGAAACTTGGTCTCCAAGGTGTCATTACATAAGGGTACATGTGTACCAAGTTTCAACTCAATAGCTCTAACAGTTACGAAACGTGCCCTGCTAACGGACGACGGACGACGACGACGACGACGACGACGACGACGACGACGACGACGACGACGACGACGACGACGACGACGACGGACGACGGACGCCACGGTATGGGATAAGCTCACCTCTGCTAAGAGGTGAGCTAAAAACCTGGTCTAGGCACTACACTCTACGTCACTCGGTCAGACAAGGTACACCTAGCCGGTTTCTTTAGCGCAAAATTACGAGACAGACAAGCTACTTGGCTACCGTGCGAGGTCGAAGCTTTGTCAATCGCAGCAGCTGTCAAACATTTTAGTCCTTATATAATCCAAGCCACAGAAAACACTTGTGTCTTGACAGACAGTAAACCATGCGTACAAGCATTTGAGAAACTCTGCCGCGGTGAGTTTTCTGCTAGTCCTAGAGTCACCACATTCCTGTCAACAGCGAGTAGATACCAGGTATCTATACGCCATGTATCGGGCTCTTCCATACTGCAGTCGGATTTTGCAAGCCGCAATGCCCCACCATGTGATGAGCAGGGTTGCCAAATCTGCAGTTTCGTAAAACAAACCGAGGACTCAGTCGTTCGACGCGTACCTGTAAACGTATCCGACATTGTGTCCGGCATTCACAAGCTCCCGTTTACCAGCAGGTCGACATGGCTATCGATCCAGTCTGAGTGCGCAGATTTAAGACGCACACATGCGCACCTGAAGCAAGGTACACGCCCTTCCAAAAAGGTAACTAACAGTAAGGACGTGAAACGTTACCTCAACGCTGCGACGATTGCAAAAGACGGTCTTTTGGTTGTACCCCAGAACGAACCACTCATCCCAACGCGTGAACGAATAGTCGTTCCCCGTCAGGTACTAGATGGCTTACTGACAGCTCTCCATGTTAGGCTTGACCATCCGTCAACCAATCAGCTGAAGTCGGTTACCCACCGCTACTTCTTCGCCTTGGATCTCGACAAGTCCATTGAAAAGGTCGCTCAGTCTTGTCACAAATGCGCATCGCTTTTGAAAACCCCACATTTGTTTGCGGAACAAAGTACTTGTGATCCGCCAGACACCGTCGGTGTATCATTCGCTGCAGATGTGATCAGGCGCAACAGGCAGTTCATCCTTGTCCTCAGAGTGTGTGACGTCATACACTACGTCAACCCTTATCGAAGATGAGCGCCATGGTCTCATCCGCCTATGTGTTGATATTAGACCCTTAGATGGTCCTAACGCTGTAATTCGCGTTGACCCGGCGCCAGGCTTCAAAGCTTTAGTCAGCGACAAACAGCTATCAGAACTCAAAATCGCAATCGAAGTTGGTAGAGTAAAGAACGTCAACAAAAACCCGGTAGCCGAAAAAGCTGTCCAGGAATTAGAGTTGGAGTTGCTAAAAACTGACCCCACAGGTGGGTGCATCTCCGCGAAGACCCTAGCCATTGCCTCTGCAACCCTAAATGCTCGCGTCCGCTCAAGAGGCCTCTCCGCACGTGAAATGATGCTACAACGTGACCAGTTCACGAACAGACAGCTGAATATGTCTGACGAGTCTTTGATCCGAAATCAACACAGTAAGCGCAAAGACAATCACCCACATAGCGAAAAGTCAAAAGCTCCGAACACGCGCACCTCCGACACTGGTTCAATACAGGATTGGGAAGTCGGCGACATCGTGTACCTCTACGCCGATCGTAACAAGTCCGCATCTCGTGATCGTTACATCTTGACGTCACTAGACAACAATTGGTGCAATATCAGAAAGCTTGTTGGTTCTTAACTGCGAAATGCACCTTACCGGGTCAAGAAAACTGAGTGTTATAGGGTACCAAGCCAGGTAGTTCTAGACACTAAAAACTATAAGTACTCGACAGATGACGATGACGACGACGACTCCGACGTGACCGTGTGCGTACCTGCGACGGAACGTGCCTTATCCGAACTCCCAGAGCCAATACAGACGCCACCGCCACCGCCCGTTCCCGAGATTCCTCTGGAAATAGCCGAGCCTTCGACCCAAAATGAACCATGCATATCCGCGTCCACTGACCCTCAACCTCTGCGACGCTCCTGCCGTGATCGAAAGCAAACGCAGTTTTACGGCCATTTCTAATTCAAACCTCATTCTCATGATCATTCGTGAATATATTGGACTCTCACTATCATCTTTCTAAAAGAAAAAGAGGTTGGGCCAGTAATTGTGGTATTGTTGTTAATAACACCCTTTTATGTATTGTTGTAATTGCCCTAATACTATTTGTGTATGCATGTACATGTATGTATGTTAGGCCTCTCTAAGTTCAGCCCTACGACTGGTTGGTCGTGTGCTTATTTTGTCTCACATTAAAGTTGCGTTGGATTGGATATCGGTGTTGCTTTGTCGTTGTGTTCTACCCTAACTGGCGCCGTATCAACCTGTCGAGTTCAGATGCGACAAGCGCCTAGTTTTGGTAGAGCGAGTCACATTTGCGGTATGCAAAACATCAGCACAAAACTGAAGTTGGGAGCATTGTGCTTCGATTCGATTTAGTACATACATCATTATTCAAAAGATTGTCATGTTCGTAGTTAGCACCAGTTAAATATATTCAATTATCTATATTCCTGTCTGTTAACGCTTGAAATCCTGATGTAGTTAAGTGAGGTGGTGAGATTGCTGGTCTTGGTGAAGACTCGATTAATGTTAGTCTTTAACAGAGGAGAACAGCGAACATCCCGCATACGTTAAGTAAGTAATTAAGTATACCCTGCCCTGTAAACCGCCTCTAAAGTCAACAGGAAGGTGGATACAGCCGTCTAAAAGTACATGAGACAGATACATACCCACCACTTACAGTTAAAACGCAATGTATAATGATCACACTGTTTTTCCTCAACAAACTTATATGTTAATGAAATGTTTTAAAATGCAAACATAAATAAGTTACTGGTTTCAGCAACGAGAGTTCACAGGCTAATTTATGCAGTATGTCTTGTACACTGGCCGTAGATTTTTTTCTTTTCACTAATGCATTTCTTATCTATTAGCTTTGACCACAAGCACTCACAATTATGATAATCATAACTTAATATAATTAACTCAAAAGTCTCTGCATACACAGGGTGTTCCGCAAACCAGAGATTGTTGTTGCAACATCCTGTGTTTAACATATGTGACAAAAGTATCTTGCTGTGGAAATTGAGATGCCAGAAATAGAATTGGTCATCACTGCTAGTGATTAAGATCAAACTCAATGATAACTAGCTTCAGCCGCAGACAAGCAAAATTACTAATCAAGATTTAAAAAAAATATTCATGGCTGTGGAGATGGGATATACTTTGACACCCTTCATCGCAAATTGAACAAGGAAAATACATTACACAAGTTAAGATACAAAAAGATAGGTTAAAATGACCTTATCCTGCCCTCTATTATCAAATAAACTGACTAGTTTACGTTTGCATAAATCTACTTCTCATATAGAACCAAAAACAGATAAACTGTTATCTTTTTTGGATGTAACTACTATTATGACATTTGTACACAAATGATACCTTATTTATTTACATTACATGTACAGTGGAACCTCTATTGCGGACACCTTCGGGACTGACAAGTGCTGTTCTTAATAGAGAGGTGTCCTGATTGGAGAGGTCAAATTGATTGAAAACAACCAATTTGGGACCAAACCAAGTGTCCTTAATAGAGAGGTGTCCGCTAATGGAGGCTCCACTGTATAATGAATACTATTACTAAACTTACCAATAACCCCTCTCTTCTTTGCCTTTGCAGGTACCCCATGGATCTTGAAGATTGTGACCCAGTTAAAGGGTATACACCACGAAATATCACCTATTTAAAGAGAATTTGTCATGAAAATTGCCCACCTACTACCTCTGTAGTAGGCCCTAACAAATTCTAAAGGCTTTAACACAGGAAAGATTCTATTTATCATGAACAGCTCCCTTTAATTATTTGACATAGATCCCCTTAACATACTCGATCCACACTCATGCTTTCTGACGCCAAATGGGGACCAGAGTGCCGAGATTCGTAAGACAAGGGGATATCACAACATTACTGTTTGTTAAAAAGCTGCAGCAATCCTTTCTCAAAATAATGAATTTGAATGAAAAAAACAATTTTTGTTATTTTGATGACAAAATACAACTTTTTTTGTAACACCCAGTATGAAAATTCAAAAGCACCCATGGTCTAAATGATTCCTAGCTTATTTCTTTAAGTCTGTTCTCGCAGTATTCTCTATACACAACACAATGAATTGATTATTGCAAGTATATTTTTCTTGATCTAGAAGCATGTGTTTACTCAAGGAGCTGGCCATGCCGAGACTGGCAGTGCCACGAGAACTCCAAGCGTCGCAGAAGGAGTCCTCCATACGCTTGCCGTGCTGGTCCGCGCCATGCCAGACAATCTTTTGTGGCCTGGAAAGAAGAGAGCAGAAGATGCAGATGATGATTCAATACACCGACCTTTTATGTTCCGTGCCTCAGACTTCATCGAAACAAGAATGAATGAAACTCCAAAATTAATGCACGAGTCATTACTGTGGAATTCTAATTTGGCTAATCATGAATGAAAGCAAATGTTCAGAGGCTAATTGAGCATGCTTGCTTCTACCTTAGTGGGCAGAGCTTTGAAACATATTTGTGACCAGGAAACAGAAAGCTACATTTTCCTGGGTGGTGAAAATGAAAAAGGAGCCAAAAAACTTGCGGGGAAATGATCACTCTGAAGAGACACACCATTTAGGACTGGTCATGACATCATCTCCCCCGAAGGAATAAATAGGAGCATCATTGACCATGAATGACCCGCTCCTGAACATCTCATCCCAGTTGTTGAATAAGACCTCATCCTGAAATGTACAATGGAAATTGATGTACCTAAACTTGTTGACCATTACTGCGAGTCAAGTCACTCTTAAAACCAGTAAGTAATTCCATTTGATGACAGCCACAGGAACCAATTACTAATCTGTCAGACATCAGACAGTAATTCCATCTGATAATGGAGCAGCCAACTAGGCATATGGCAGCCTGCTAAGGCCTAGTTGGCTGCTAGTTTAGCAGGGTTTATGTATATGGGTATGAATTCTCCACATCAATAGGTGGTTCCATCTGAAGGCAACCCAGGGCACTAATTCTTTGCATCAGACAGTGCTTCCATCTGATGGCAACCCAAGGTGCTAATTCCTGGCATCGGCAGTGGTTTTAGCCGAAGGCATCCCAGGGGACCAATTCCTTGCATCAGACAGTGGTTCCATCTGAAGGCAACCCAGGGTACTAATTCCTTACATCAGACAGGGGTTCTATCTGAAGAGAACCCAGGGGACTAATTCCTTACATCAGACAGGGGTTCTATCTGAAGAGAACCCAGGGGACTAACTCCTTGCATCAGACAGTGGCTTTATCTGAAGGCAACCCAGGGGACCAATTCCTTGCATCACACAGTGGTTCCATCTGATGGCAACTAAGGATACTAATTCCTAACATTAGTCGGTGGTTCTATCTGAAGGCAACTCAGGGCACTAATTCCTTGCATCAGACAGCGGTTCCATCTGAAGAGAACCCAGGGGACTAATTCCTGGCATCAGACAGTGATTCCATCTGATGGCAACCCAGGGCACTATTCCTTGCATCAGACAGTGGTTCTATCTGAAGGTAACCCAGGGCACTAATTCCTTGCATCAGACACCAGTTCCATCTGAAGGCAAGCCAGGGGACTAATTCCTTGCATCAGACACCAGTTCCATCTGAAGGCAACCCAGGGGACAATTCCTTGCATCAGACAGTAGTTCCATCTGATGGCAACTAAGGATACTAATTCCTAACATCACTCAGTGGTTCCATCTGATGGCAACCCAAGGTACTAATTCCTGGCATCAGACAGTGGTTCCATCTGAAGGCAACCCAAGGTACTAATTCCTGGCATCAGACAGTGGTTCCATCTGATGGCAACCCAAGGTACTAATTCCTGGCATCAGACAGTGGTTCCATCTGATGGCAACCCAAGGTACTAATTCCTGGCATCAGACAGTGGTTCCATCTGAAGGCAACCCAGGGGACTAATTCCTTACATCAGACAGTGGTTCCATCTGAAGGCAACCCAGGGGACTAATTCCTGGCATCAGACAGTGGTTCTATCTGATGGTAACCAAAGATACTAATTCCTAACATCACTCAGTGGTTCTATCTCACAGCTCCCATAGCTAAGTTCCAATTCATAAAGCAGTATTCTCATCTGATCACAGCCATAGCTACATGTAGCTGACCAATTCCTAAAATCAGATAGTGATGTCATCTTATGGTGGCCTAGGGTAACACACCTTGTTGGCCAGTGCTTTAAATCAAAATCTGCCGAAATGCCCAGAAGAAAAAAGAAAGAAAATCTTTACCTTGACGTTGACAATTGGCACCTTCCTGTCCGAGTCGAAGTAGATCAATTTCTCGAGATCTTGGACCTTCGATGTCAGGAAAGCACGGAATGTTCCCCGCATATTTGATCGACGGGCCTCCCTGTGGCAAATCAAGTCGGCCCCACGGACACCTCGCATGCTGCCGGAGTAGGGACGATTAAGGGCAAGCAAATGTAGCTGGAAAGGAGGCAGAAGAAGATGACGGTTAAGCGCCTTGCAAATGATCACATACAATCATGATTGAGGTCACAGCAATTCAGATTGATCATTTGCAGAGTGCTTAAGGGCATTCAGCTTATTTTTGGGTGTATTTTTCGATGGCTATTGTTATTCTGAAGGTTTTCTTGAAGTATGGAAGCAACTTTTGCAATAAACAATCAGAAATGAAAGATTATAGCACAGCAAATTCAGCTGAATTGGACTGATTTTGATGAGAACATCATTGACACAACAAATTGATGACTTACCCTCGGTCCTGTTGCTCTGAGATTTGCTAGAGGGGCCGGTGTTGGGGGTGCATATGTGGAGGGCTGCAAAACCGAAAGAAAAAAAAGAATTACATCAAGAGAAAATCTCATGTATCTAAACTTGTCTCAATCAATATCGCTCTTTTGCGATGCCCTTACAAGACAAGACAACCTGAAAGTCATAACGTAAGTCTTCAACAGGTGTCACATGAATAAAAGTCAATGGAAGAAAAGTGCAGAAATATCAAGCTGCCTAACAGATCTTTTGATAGCCAGTCCACTCAGCTCTTCCTAGCAAGGTTCCCGGTTTCTTTTCACTGTGTGACACCATTACTAGAGCCAGGTGAGATTCAACATCCTTTTCCCCGCAGTCAAGCCAACTTGATTTTTCAGTACTTTTCTCAATTGTTCTCAACATGAGCCAGCATTAGCAACTTGTATTAATCATCGCATGAATGAAACATATACTTATAATCACTTCCATAAACATGGAGTTTAATAAATAGAAAATTATCTGCTATTGGTAACATGGATTTGACTTCTCTATGTAGCAAGTGCACAGAAAATATAGAACTCACAAAAAGAAATCGTAAGTACCTCAAGAGAATTTTGCATTGTACTCAGGAAGAAAGACAATAGTGGTTTGGGTTGCTAAGGATTCAAATAGGTGGTAAGCTGGGGAGATCTTTTAGAACTACTTGAGAATACATGTAACACAATTAACAAATGGGTGGACTGATTAAATGAATATAGCAGTTTTTGAAGTCTGAATGCAGATCAACTAACCCAAGAAGTACTGAACTAGTGGAGACTTTAGCAAGGATTTGAGGGAATATACTGAGATCCTAGATTTTCTGAACATATAAACACACTACTAAATTATGTCACCCAATTCTGCTGGCAAACCTCTCATCCATTTACATTTTTGAACACAAAACACATGAAGCAAACATACATTACAGCAAAATAACTTTACGGCACACCAAGGATAAAAACAGAATTTGTACAAAAGAACATAAATGTCTGACTATTATTAGCTCCAAAACCTTTTCAAGAAGTATAGTACAAGTGCTTAGATGAAAGTGTTGAAGACAACCAAAAAATACAAAATAGCTAAACAAAATTGACAAAAGGCTACTAAGTCAGTTTTTACAGTGAATTTTACCTTTACAAATGAAGTTGTGGTCTAAAATGGAAATTTGTACATATTTTGATTTGATGTTGGTACAGATATTGACATAAATTCACAAAATGAAATATAACGGGATTGCACATAACCGGATTGGAGGAGGTTGGTGGGTTGCTGTACTATGTATAATGGTTGGAATGCCTTTGTCCATAGGAAATTGTTTCATTTAACACAGGTTCTAGGATTTTTGCACTGTCTGGCCTCTACAGAGTGGTTTCACTTGACGTTATCACCTGCCATGCTGGAGGGACCAAAGAAAGCAAGTCCATTAATGACCATGACAGATTTTGATTCAGTTAAGTTGGGCACGACAAATCAGTGTCCTAAGCTGCCCTCCAACATGGCTGACCATGAGAACACTCTTCAGGCACTTAGAGTAACCATTTTGTCAGTATGTTTCCAAGCTTTATGCAACACCCCAGCTCCTGCCCCAGCCCTCCAACATGGCTGACCTGATGAGAACACTCTTCAGGCACTTAGAGTAACCATTTTGTCAGTATGTTTCCGCGCTTTATGCAACACCCCAGCTCATTCTCCATGCTGCTGACGAAGTCTCCTACACAACTTTATCAACAAACACAAAAATCACTGAACAAAAGTTTCACAGGAACGAAAGGTCACCCCTTAATATGTTCACCATAGGATAAGACAAGGTTGGAGTAGGGGCTACTATCAAAAACACAATATCCACAATCACAATTTTAAGGATACAAGTAGGTTTTTTGAAATTTCTAAATTGGTGAAATATCAAGGGGTGAAACACATAAATCCAACAATGCATTTGACAGGCACTACCTGTCCTATGGACAACGACGACGGCACCAGAAGCAAAGACGCATACAAATGCTGGTTTTATACCTTCATCATTCCATTCATAGGAGAAAATTCGGGACCCTAGAAAATTTTCATATGAAAAAAGATTAGTAAGTTAATAGACAATTAGTTAAGTTAAAAAATAAACAATAGCTGTAAAGGTAAACACTGAAGATACACATCATAACACTGGTCTGAACACCAAGTTTTGATGACCCTGATAGTTTAAACTCTGAAAATAAAGACATTAGTTATTTCAAGCATAGCTTAATCTATGCTTGGTTACTGTGATACAAGCAAAGCTCTGTATCTGGGTTCATACCATGGTTAAAGGGAGACTATACTGCCTATACCGCAAGAAGAACAGAAGCAGATTTGTGCCACTGTGCCACATGTTCTTATTGAGGACCAACAGTGTGAAAGTTTCATCAGTTGAACGCAAAGAAGAAGGATGACAGTTCACAGAAGGGAATAGGATCTGGATTGTTTGACAGACTATTGATAAGTTTCCTTGTACTGATGTACTGGAAGATAGCAGAGTCACCTATTGACCACTTGGGCAACATCAATCTGGCTCACCCGGCCCCAACCTTTAGTCTCCCTTGAAAGATTAGTATAAATGGAACTGACAGGGGTTAAAACATGCTGTCTGAAGCCTAGGACAATGGGTGATATGAATAAAGACTAGCAAATGCTTTTATCTAAAACTCCATGTACATTTACACTAGGCCTTTCTGTACAAAATTGAAGTAAAAGCATTTGCTAGTCTTTATTCATATCACCCAATGTCAGATTGACACAATACTTATACTGGGGGCTTCCCAATATCAAATGCTACAACCATTTGCCTTTTAGTACGAGTGAGGCTACACTACTGTTCAAAAGCGACATTCCTTGCTATGTGCAACATGTACCATCACATTCATAAACGCATAAAGTTTTTTCACCTTCCCACTGAAAAATTCACATGGATGACAGATCTTGGATCAGAAATCCTGACTTGTGAGTGATGGATTATAGGAAACATTCTTCTGACTGGACTAATGACCGGAGTAGAATGCAATGTTTCAGTGTTGCACGGGCAGCTAAAGGGATGTTACTTTTGGCCAAAACTTTACATTCTCAAGTTGAGGCTTGTGTAGTAGAGGAAGGTTGTGGAAATGCGTTTGCTTTTAGCGTACATGCAGGCTAATGGTGGCGTGGCGTCGAGGGCGAGAAGTATCAAACTTTTTGTTTGAAAGATGGTTTAGAAAACACCTCCAAAAGTACACATTAGCTTTTGTTAACAAAATCAACAAGGACTATACTAAAGTGGGTAAGAAAATCAGAAATTGAAATTTTGAGAAAATGACACAACTTGAAAATGGGTAAAAAAAGAACATCTTAAAAAATGAAAATAGACAGACAAGCTAGCTGTGGTATATTAAGCATTCTAGACCAGTCGTTTGGTGGGGAATTTTTTCATGTAACTCACCTGTAGCTAGCTTTTTGGTCATGGGGGCAAAACACCTCTTTTGTCCTCCGTCAGTCAGAAAATCGGCCAAAATCAGCTTGAAGAACATGTTTTTTGGACCCTTGCACCCCCCTCCCCTGAGATACGGACCTGGTAACCCAACTGACCACTTTTTGACACTTTTTTCCCCCCTCCCACCAAACGACTATCGCCAACAAGCACAGATTACAATCACATACCTTAAATTGATCTTTCTGGGGATTCTCAGGCTAGAGGAG
The DNA here is from genome assembly GCF_910592395.1 of Lineus longissimus. Taxonomy (NCBI): domain Eukaryota; kingdom Metazoa; phylum Nemertea; class Pilidiophora; order Heteronemertea; family Lineidae; genus Lineus; species Lineus longissimus. The sequence continues at coordinate 13,670,621 of NC_088322.1, forward strand.
GGACACAATCTCAAGTAAGCAATGGTGAGGTGCCGCCAGGCGGATAGATGAAATCCCTGTTTATATCTTTTCACATTTTTTTACAGCCTGAGAAATACTTTGACTCAAGATGCCCAAATCACTTGAACCATTCGCCATGACCCTTGAGAACCAGCCTACCGAAGAGCCAAGAAGGGTGTATTTCAGCAGGTCTTCCAACCTGGCCAGGTAGGGAAGTTGGGACTGGCCTTTCAATTCTCGGCAGGTCGGAAAACTGATTCCCTAGGGTGATCGTGACCTTGGCCCCGAAATTTTACTCCACAACTTTGAAGTTACTTGGGTCTCTCTTCAGGCCAAGATGGAATGAGAATCTCTTCAAATTGAGAGGATACAATTCTTGCAAGAAAAGTTTTCCATACTTTAAGCTGTTAGCATAGTTGACGCAAGAATAAGATTTGACAAAAACGAGCAGGCACCAGATGCATGAAACAAAACAACCCATCCCTCATGCCCAAACAACGAGTTTCACAGAGTTGATGGCGTGCTGTTTCTGAGGTCACAGTATGATTTTTAATGCTGTCATGGCAGAAGGATGTCAGAAAGACGTCCCGTCATAAACAGACCTTTATAGTGCCAGGAAGGTGGCCTCACTGCGACTCTATGATGTCAGAGAGGGGAGAACCAACTTCAAAATAAACCACCCTGACAAAACATTGCAGTCGGCCATGAGCCTGCCTGAAAATCTTGTATTGCCTTGTTTGAAGGAGTTGGCCAGCAACAGAAATACAGTGATTCTCATAAACTAAACCAGCTCAATTTCATAAGTATTTCAGTTCCCTATCTAAAGCTCACTTGTTGATGTTGCAAACCCACACACATGAGGCAAGTTCAACAGAGGTAACAGAAAATAACTCGTGCTCTATCACATATAGGATGTTACTGTACATCTATGATTGGCAAACACCAAACATGTGTCGACATTACATTCCTCGCAACCTTAGGCAGACAACAGAGGACGGTGTCATTTCGTCAGGTGCTGTACAGTATATGTCACAGTGCAGAAAAGCCTATGTTCACAGGGTGACTCAGAAAACACATGAAAATCTTTGGCTAGCATCAGATTGTAAACAATAAACATGTTTTGACAAGATGGCCGCCACCCACAAACAAGATGGCTGCCAACAACAGACAAGATGGCCACCAATGGAATGTTGTCTGCTCCAATACTTACAGCTGTGGTTGGCTTTGGAAGCGGAATGATTGGACCGAGCTGGAGAGAGAAAACATACAGAATCAAAATAAGACAATCACAAACTGAATTGTTGAAGGTCGTCACTAATTTATTGCAATGACAATAGGCCTATTTCCATCTTTAACAGGAAAAGGAAATTATCTTGCTTATAAAAAATTTACTCAGGACCAGAAGATATGGACATTGATGTTTAAAACAAGCACTACATGCATCAATAGAAGTCTTTTGAAGTCTGACTGTTGTTGTTGCCCAACAAATCTGCCAGGGGTCGCAGTCAAATGTGGCCATTTCAGGACTCAGTTTTGCAGGAACACAACAAATGAGATCAAACAATGACAGCAAAACCAATCCCATCTCACGAGATCAATATGACGTCAGCTGCTGGCTCTCTTTATTAACTCATTCATGTTTGTCTTGCATTGCCAACAGCCTTGAAAAGCTGCACAACTCACTATAAGTCTTCCTTCTCATTTTCTCTGACTTACATTTACGAACTGCCATCCGGCATCGACACGTATTAGGAGTATCTGGTCTGCCTTCAGATAGGCTAAACTACCCACTGGCATGTTCTCTGAGACTTTTGAGAGATCGAACTGGGATTTGAATACAACAGCCTGCAAGGAAGAAAGAGAAATCAGAGTTGAATATTCCTTGTTGGGTTTTATTCGTCGCTGTGGTTCGTTGAGCTTTCTCATCAAGCTTGGCTACACCAAAAATACAGACCATAACCTGAGGCATCAGCTGACGGTTTTGGACTCAATCTGAGATCAACCCATGTGGTCCTTATTAGAGACCGTATGACAAAGAATATGGTATCCATTATCACCCACTCAGTCTGTGGTATTTTTGTTTTACTAAGAATGAAGCTGGGCGTTGCAGTAACAACCAGATTCCTTGGCCTTGGCTTGGACAGTGAAAAATGGTGTTTGCTAATATCTACACAGATTCAAGAGACTTTACCCCAGGAGATAATCCTTCGAAGGATTCCAATCCTTTCCCAGGCCGGCCAGGGAGTCCAGGGGGACCTGGGGGTCCAGGATTGCCAACACCATCAACATCACCAACAAGACTGCCACCACTTCCATCACGTCCTGGTCGGCCGGGTGGTCCGGGCGGGCCTTGTATTCCGTCGCGTCCTTGGACGCCATAACCTGGGAGACCCGTTGGGCCAATTGGTCCTCGCTGCCCTGCAGGTCCCTGAGGTCCAATGATACTCCTACCAGTGAGGCCCTGGAACAAGAAATGTCAGTCAGTGATCAGACAACGACATCGGATGTCAAGTGCAGGCGCAGAGATTTCAAGAGTGTCAATAGGAAAGCTCTTGATAAGCACTTTCTGTTGGTATCAAGCACCTTTTGATATCATCACACCTACTGTAGTGTATTTTATGTAGATACATATCAGGAAAGTCATAAAGGCAAACATTGTAACTTACAGGCTCGCCTTTCTGTCCCTTAGAACCTCCTCCCACAAGCCGACCACTCGCCGACACATACTGAGTCTCTCCTGGTTCACCCTTCAGGCCTGGATTACCGTCATCACCCTTTAGGCCCTGCAAACATAAGGGGTTAGGCTGTAGTGGATTAGACAACAATATATCCCATCTTAAGATGGGTCAACTGAACAGTATCAGGGTGAAAAGGATTAAACCTTCAGTTTCAGGATTCAAGTACTTTCCTTGTGAGGCTATCAAGCACTTACCGTAAGTCCAGGGAATCCCGGCTGTCCTGTTGTGCCCGGTAGGCCAGGTCGGCCCGACATACCCATCTTCCCCGGGTAGCCTCTCTCTCCCTTCTCACCAGAGTCACCCTTATCTCCCTTGTCCTGGAAGAGACATGTGATTGATATCAAGGCTGGTGATTAGAACACTTCATGTTTCCTATGATCTCAATTTAAACCAAAAAGGTACAAAGATTAAGAACTTTCTAGCTTTCATATTCCAACACAAACAATTTCAGTAACAGGCATCCATCACAATCTTCCTGATGTTATTGACCTGAACTGTAACAGCTTTGAAAGCTATTTAGACTGATGAGTTCCTTTCATAAACGACACTGAGCATCTTTGATATCACTCTCTTGGGGGTACTAACAAAATTGCCTTTTACAATTCTACATGTAGTTAATTCCGGGGTGTGAATTTTAGTCAAGATAACTGAGAAGACGTAAAGACATGGTTGAGATTTGAACCGAGGTAGAAAAAAATCTTATCATAAAAGTACTGAAAATGTGAAGCAATACCTTAAACACAATATCAGGCAAATCAAAGAACACAACTGAACCACTAAAACTATCGGTAAATTCCATGCGGAGTTGGAACTACATAGTGTAAGGTTTTGGTCTCTCATTCAGGGAGAAAGAGGGTTTCACTAAAACATGAACTAAAACATTGAAATGAAAACTGGATGCAGGGAGTTTGTTTCTAATCATAACTAAAACAGCTATACAGGAATGAGATGCATGACTTACTCCTTGATAGCTATAACCTCCGAATGCAGCTTATATGGTGATGATAAACATAAACATTATATTGAAGTGATGGAGAGGGGCAAACTCATATTATGATTGAATTTCAGTCCTGTGGTCTAAAAGTTAGACTAATGCAGGGTGAAAATAACTGTGACTCGCTCTACCAAAACTAGGCGCTTGTCGCATCTGAACTTGACAGGTTGATACGGACTTGTTGTTCATTTCCCTATTGTAGACCTTTTGTTGAATGTGACAAAATCAGTTTGTAATAGATTTCACAAAAGGTTAACAATAGGGAAATGAACAACAAGTCCGTATCAACCTGTCAAGTTCAGATGCGACAAGCGCCTAGTTTTGGTAGAGCGAGTCACAACTGTTAGTGTCAGCTCTATGATGATATTGTCATCGGACCAAAAATTGATGAAAAACTGAAATAAGCACTTTCAACATGTCTAAAATAGCCACTTTGGTAGCCTGCAGCTTCTCGAGATTCAGAAGGTCCATTGCTAAAAATTTTTTTGCAATGGTATTCCTACCCCATCTGCACAACTCGTGCAGTCTATATCTCCCCGACACTCAGAGTTATAGTGGTTTTTAGTACCATTCATTCTCTGAGTGCATCGTCACTGCCATGTAATGGCTCACCTAATTCAGTATTTTTGCAAGTTAGCTAATGATAGAGTATAGCACGTAAATGCCACCCAAACCCAAAACCAACATTCCTGAATTATTCTGTAGCTTCATCCATGCTAAATGAACTTGAAATTTCTCTTTAAAGTTATTTTTGCAAGGAAAACAACAGTGTTATTTTGTAAGTTTGATAGATTATGCTGAAACACAACTGTCCCGACTTACACGTACATTCTTACTAGCACTCCACACCGGCAGGCGTTGTTCATCACAACCGCAAACACCGGGTAAACCGGGCAACCCAACTTGGCCCTGTGTACCAGGTTCACCCTTAGGTCCGAGGATGGCTAGGCCTCGATCTCCTTTCGAGCCTGGAAGGCCAGGTATGCCCTGAAATCACACGTAAACTACGATATTTACAGCATGCGAGAGGACTGGAAGAGAGGGTAGTGCATTGAGGTGATGGGGAGGTGAAAAGATTTGAGGGGTTGGGCGAAATTCTTGTCAAGGACTTCGGCCCCTAGTGCTGAAAAAGAAGTAGTGAGGGACACACCACAATTCACAACGGGACACTTCATTCACTGGACATAGGTGTTGCCAGGTGTTGGTGAATTTAGACTCACATTTCTCTGAATGTAGTGGCCTCCTCCCAGTTTCTTTATAGATGCTGACTAGGAGTTCTTCTCCTTATCTGTGAGTATGCAAGACCCCAAATCCTGGCAACACGTAATGTGGAAATATTTACAAGGTCTCCTGAAATAAAACATTGGGCTTTCCAATCTAAGGGTGTAAAAGGGATAGGTGGACAAATCACATGGAATCCTCAAGCTAACCATGCCAAGTGAGACTCATGCTTCATCAGATGTTTTGCAAAATTCAAGATGTCAAAATGTGTAGAGCTTTTAATGCTGGTTGAGTATACAACCAAGCGAGGAGTCATAGGCCAAAGTATCAACATTACTTCAATTGAAATTACTATTACAAAATATCTTCATTACACCCGGGTAGATTCACGATTCCAGTGTCGGCCCGTGATATTGACTGCCTTCTTCAAGCCCGCCAAGTGCTTGGATTTGAAAGAAAGGCATGCATCACCAGTCAAATCTGGCTGGGCGTTCCCTTTCATTAACGGTGACATTGTTAAAGCTCTTCCATTTCATAACCCCACTGAAGATTTTGAAAAACAACTGATGAAAATGACAGCCTTACGATCTATCCCATTCGACCACTCCACACTACGAGTAGAACTTACACCAGCAGTGAGCGGCATTTCTTTGCCACACATTTCACAAACCCCTGGTGGGCCAGGGGGACCAGATTGCCCCATTATCCCCTTGGGACCGAGGATAGCTAAACCTTGTTCGCCCTTTTTACCAGGCCAACCAGGGCGACCCTGAAAAATGCTCATTAGTTAGATCAGAATCGAAAAGTAGTACAAAGAAGTTGAGAAATATCTGTCAAACATAGCCTTGCAGCAGCTAAGTTGAGAATGTGTCATGAAGACTACAATTATCCTTTAGATAATAAACTTATTAGGAACTTAGATGAGCACCCGTAGTGGTGCAGATCTGTTGTGGAGAAACAAAATGGCCGACATATTAGGTCTACTTTTGCTCTTCCCAACATCATATCAGACAAGAAGTCAAAATCTACAGAGGTTGACCCCATAACTCGGCGAAGTTTTTCCACTCCAGAGCAAGAGACTCTCACCTGGGAAAAGTAGTTTTTCCTCTTGGCAAATGATCAGACCGAATGTAGAATTACCGTTTTAATCTCAGTCAAATCTATCACAAAACTTTTCAAAATTTATCACCGTTTCTGATATGACTTGTTCGACAATCTGTCATGACTTACCGGTAGACCAGGCATACCCATCTCACCCTTAGCGCCATCTATGGCACTTGTACCATTACGCCCGGGCTTTCCTCGACTTCCACGCTCTCCCTTGAAACCAAGACACATTTTACATCCACCTGCTTGTCCGTTGTCGCCTTTGTCACCCTGGAAGAAGGATATTTTCAAATTACCATCATCTTTCTCGTCTTTTCAGCGCGACTCATCATTTTACTTTCAATTTGAATAAATGTGACCTAGAAATGAAGCTGTTTCTTTGCTGCTATATTTCAGTCATTAAAAGCAATCTTGGAGTTTGAGGGCTATAGAGTCACATGCACATATGATTGTTTCACAGGGTTTTATCAAAAGTCTGCTTCCTCTTCAGAATCACTGCAAAGTTTGTCACCTAACCTTTGAGCCATTGATTCCCGGGAGACCAGGAATACCAGGTAGGCCAGCTCGCCCCTCCGGTCCCATCACTGTCTTGCCATTGTCGCTACCTGTGCCTGGTGGACCAGGCGGCCCAGCTGGTCCAACATCTCCTTTGTCACCTTTGTCACCCTGTAAGAAATCCATGAGATTTAGCAAGCATTTCACGAAAAAGGTTGATGTGCCATTTTGGAATTTCGCAAATTTTGTTAAAAATGAACACCAACTGGATAGCTGGGTTAACATATATACTTATATATATGCATACATCGACTTGTAGTAAATGAATTAGGCTACATGCTTTGTCGTTCAAAACAAGTATTGTCACTAACGCTAGCGTTGACCTTACGTGGCATCATATCAGTCAAAGGGTTTAACTGAAGGAGACAACACTGAGTTAAGTTAATGCCAAGGCCCAGATCAGTCACCGTTGGCACCAATGCTACTTCTGGTACTCACGGTCAATCCTGGATCTCCTACCGGTCCAGGGAGTCCATCCTTGCCGTCTCCTCCAGGGATCCCCGGTAGCCCGTCAATGCCAGGGTAACCTCTCTCCCCCGTTGCTCCTTGTATACCGAATTCACCCTGCTCGCCCTGCTCACCCTGCTCCCCCTGCTCACCCTTTGCTCCCTGTTCACCCTGAAGAGCAAAAACAAAAATTTCGACAAGATTAGGATGAGACTTGTGTATTGTACGCGCCGGTCACCGATCCGAAGGTTGACCGCGCTCAACGTTGCTTAACTTCCACTCTGGGGCCAACGCGCCAACCACTGGGCCATAAAGGAATTCCCTCATGGCCGGCGGGTTAAGCCGTGCCATATACCTGGGGGTACTATACAACTTGTATACAGGCTGTTTGCACAAGAAATAGAGAAGTTTGGGCGTAGACTTGCCTCGTACACTGAACCTGGATTGCCCTTTTATAAAGTAGCATGACATGTGGCCTGCTGACTCATCATCAGTCACATCTGGTTTGAACCCTTAATTCCGATTCCAGGCACATGTCACCAGCCAAGAGTGTGAGGAAACATTGCCTCATAGTCAGCCAAATCAAGCCTGCTTGTTCATCAGAGTGACTCAATGCCAAACAAATCGAATTCTCATTACCTTTTCACCATTTGCAAGCATCTCCTGTTCACCTTCTTTCGTAAGTAGACCATCGCCAGATCCTTCTCCGTCCCTGGACCAACCAACGGGTGGTGGACCAGGTGGCCCTGGAGGGCCTGGTGGACCGGGGAGACCGATGCCTGGCAAACCTGGCACTCCCTGAAATAAAGGGGAAGATATTCAGAAAGGTACAGTAGCATAAATGCAACACCAATCTACGGAACAGTTCTCAAACTTTAGTTGAAGGGAAGAATAGACTAAAAATAGACTAAACAAAAGATTGATATTCAACCAAAGTAAAGTAAAAGGTATTCGATTGTCATTTTCAAAAAAAGCAGCTCCCTGGAGGAAAGCTCAGGCTGTAGTGAAAGAGTGTAAGGGTCTACTGCACCTGAATAGCGCAGGCTTGATCAAAATTTAAGTGGCATTCTCAATCCCTACCTTCTGTCCCGGGAGGCCATCCAATCCCTCTCGACCATTTTCTCCTGGAATTCCTGGCGTTCCCGGGAAACCATTTTCGCCAGGTGCACCATCTCTACCAGGAATACCATCAATACCCTGGAGAAGAACAGCAAATACTTACAGTCATAATCAAATATTAGCCGCACTTACACCACCTGAAAATGGACCACCAATCTTGGTTCGGGAACCAATGCCGCACCATCGAAAATCCACCAAGCGCTTACACCAGCACTGCAGCTAGTTATAAAATCCGGCTACAGATGGCGCGCAAACAATAAATTGCATGCGCAGAAAGCGCCATTTCGAAAGCGCCGCCTGGAGCCGAACCATCTAACTAGCTAATTGCCGATCCATTTGCGCGTACACCACGACAAAGCCGAGCTTTTAACAAGCCGGGCGAATTTGGACCATCAAGCTTGGTGGGACAAATTCGCTCGGCAATTTGTATCGGCAATGGATTGCCGAACCAATTTGTCGCGGCAATGTGGTGGTGTAAGTGCAATTGGTCCACCAATATTTCGTGGTGTAAGCGCAGCTATTTTCAAAAACCAGCAAGTACAAATTGAAGATTCACATTCAAGGAGAAAGCCTCTTAAAGTACAAGTGTTAGATCACCACAAATTTTGGAAAAGAAGACTAGCCATGCCTTTGTAAGATTTCGTACGTCAAGACGAATCATCTCTTAAATCTTCTTCTGATTCTTCTGCGTTCAGAATCTTCGGTGCACACTAGAGAATAATTTTTAATTTTTAGTAAATAAGTTAGCTGTCTCAGAGTGTCCCAACAAAGATCCTCAGAGATTTGTGGTCGGGGTGGTGTCCTATGACTATTCTATGGACTCTTATCAATGACTTGGACTTTCTTGAATTCACCTTTTTTCCAAGGCCGGTTCCCCAAAAATTGCCTCCAAAGAATGATGTCATTTTGAACCTATTTCCACTTACTTGTTCTCCCCTCTCTCCCTTTGGTCCTTCAGGGCCGTCCATCCCTTCAATACCACGTGGTCCCGCCACTCCAGGCATGCCAGGTCGTCCTGGGGGACCTGCTGGACCCATGTCGCCTTTCACTCCTTCACTGCCAGGCGACACCAAACCACCATCTCCAGAACCGAACATACCTCCCATCCAACCCTGAAACGAGTGGTAAAAATCAGAGTACATTGAACGAAACTGTTAAGGACTATAGAAAGGTTTAATAGAAACTCAGATCAAAAGTCAATTTGGACATGATTATGCAATTTCAGATGCAGTTTTCTGGATGAAAGATTTTGATATGGATCCTGCACGGACTGGATATTTTATTCAAAAGGGACATACCTCAGCAGCTTTCCCTGGTGGTCCAGGAGGGCCTGCGACTCCTTGGATACCAGGTAGACCGGGCTGTCCGGCCAGTCCGTTCTCCCCAGGGAATCCATCCATACCCCGGGGCCCGAAAGGCCCTCTCTCTCCTGGGTCTCCTTTCTTCCCTTCAGGGCCAATTGGACCCACCTCCCCATTATCACCCTGAAAAGACAGTAAGGATTGTATGATGAATTTGCCTTCTTCAGCATTCTCCCTGAGGCCGAGTTAGGATTCACTTAATGCCACGTGTCTCCTTTCAGAGGCATGTAACATCACTGCACTCATCATGAGAAACATTTGTTATTGACTCGGGCGTGAAAGAATGACATGAGGCTGAAAGCCAACAAGTGAACACCTTTGCAGCCAGCCAGCTCATTGGAAATGCCTTCTTGCCGGTTTCCTATTCATGTCACTGTGAAAGGTGACAGTGACAAGTGACAACATGAACTCTATGTAAACTCTATGTAAACTCTATGTAAACTCTATGTAAACTCTGTGTAAACCCAGCTTTAGGTAATTATTCATATGATATTAGTAAAATGTCTTTGTCTTGGCACTGTCGTTATGACTATTGGCCACTGCACATGGCCTCCATTAGTCATCGCAAATATAACAGGCTGTGTCTAATGAAATCTTACCGTCGACCCAGTGACTCCTTTAGGACCAATTGGACCAACGTCTCCCTTTTCTCCCATCAATCCCGGCAATCCAGATTCACCTGGGCGTCCCTCTGGCCCTACCAGTCCAACCGGGCCTGGGAGTCCAGGCTCACCGGGTTCACCCTTGGTAGCATTCATCATGACATCATCATTGTCAGAGTCTGTAGTATTGGTCAGGTAGATTACTTTGCCTACAATTCAAATATCATGTGAAATATTTGAATACTCGAAAATACAGGGAGAAAATGAGGCCTACATGTAGGCATGATTGCTGATATATTTTCAAAGAACCACTGCCAAAGATTTGACTGAAAGAGCCTTTTACATTGCTTGCATGATCTCCTAAACTGTTCTGATAACAGTGATTTGAGTATTGAAAGCATAGACGCCAGAAATCTCTCATTCATTCCTCGGAATTTCATCAGTCGGTGTTGCCCGCGTCGTAGTTGGGATGACGATTACTGTCCCAGATGTAGAGAAAGCTTTCTGGTAACTGTGCCTTTAAAACCTATATTTACATTGATATAACAGTTCAAAACGTTATCTGATTATTCTCAGCGGCAGACAACCTGCCCTAGTTGTGCAATGGATACAACCACCTAGCTTTCAACCTTACCTGGTATTCCTGGCAGTCCTGGCGTCCCCGGCAGTCCCACTGCCCCAGCCAAGCCTGGTTCCCCAACAAGACCCCTTAGTCCCATCGGTCCCATCGGTCCCATCGGTCCCATCGGTCCAACCTTCCCCATGCTCCCTCCTGACCTGGGCATCCCACTCCCCTCCAGCATCTCTCCAGAGCCGTCAGCGTTGATGAGACTGATTCCTGGTGGGCCAGGTGGTCCTGCAGGCCCTCGCAGGCCACGCGGGCCGGTGGGCCCTTTGATAGCATCTCCTTTCTCTCCCTAAATGATAAAATATAAGAATTTACGAAGAGCTGAAATGCCAGAATTCAGTTGGCTGTAATTTAACCAATCTTGAATACCAGGTGCAATCACGTTTTATTGTTTTTTGGAGTGGGTGCGATGATAATGACCTGTTGCAGAGAGTTAACTCGATCAGCCTTTTTCAAAAGGCAGGCACAGAAATACACTTAATGAAACAAGAAACAACCCAACATTTTCAACAAAATTCCTCGAATTTGGCATCAATCGCCTTGAGAGACAGCCAAGCACTTTTTCCAGTGTTCAAGTGGATCACCAATCACCAAGAAAATCAAAAATCAAGTGCCTTGCTCAAGGACCTTTACATACCTTATCACCATCTATTCCAGGTAATCCAGGTGTACCGGGCAACCCAACTGAACCAGTCATACCGGGGTCACCCCTGTCGCCCTTCTGACCAAGATCACTGATTAAATCTGACCGTGGTCCTGGCGGTCCTGGTGGTCCCTGCACGCTCAGTCCTGGTGGGCCCTGATCACCTTTCTCGCCAATGTCACCTTTAGGTCCCTGTGGTCCGACGGGGCCAGGAAGCCCTGCAGACATCTCACCAGCTGGAAACAAGACAATAAAGGAATGAAGATGGAAAATGGAAAATGAGGGAAGGTCTTTATTTTACACTCACTGCCCCCGTGGCTATGGAAACATCCTGCTGAAGACATCAGGCAATTTTTAATTTTGAGGATCAGGTTGGACCTCTAGCCTGTCCTGGTATTGGTGTCAAGCCTCTCCTGGTGTGGGTGTCTAGCCTCTCCTGGTGTGGATGTCTAGCCTCTCCTGGTGTGGGTGTCTACCCTGTCCTGGTGTGGGTGTCTAGCCTGTCCTGGTATTGGTGTCTAGCCTGTCCTGGTATTGGTGTCTAGCCTCTCCTGGTGTGGGTGTCTAGCCTCTCCTGGTGTGGGTGTCTAGCCTCTCCTGGTGTGGGTGTCTAGCCTCTCCTGGTGTGGGTGTCTAGCCTGTCCTGGTATTGGTGTCTAGCCTCTCCTGGTGTGGGTGTCTAGCCTCTCCTGGTGTGGGTGTCTAGCCTCTCCTGGTGTGGGTGTCTGGCCTCTCCTGGTGTGGGTGTCTAGCCTGTCCTGGTATGGGTGGGCAGGCACACAGAATTCTGGTGTCAGGGCGCATTCAAAAGACAGAGAAAGTTCTTTCAAATCCACCCAGAGACAAAGATTTTGACTCTTCCCGAGTTGAACCTGGGTCAAAGCTGGAGATCAAACTATTTCACTACAGATGGAGTTCCTCAGGTTCTATACATGAAGACATATTGGCTGTCAGTTTGAGACTTTTTTTCCCTGCGGCATTCGCAACCCCTGGAATTGGTTGCCCTGCCATACGCCTACCGGAAGCAAACTTACATTTTTCTGTCGTCATGAATGGTGGGAATGGTGGGGGTGGTGTAATAAACGGTGGTATTGACGTCATTTCCAGAACATCCGGTTTCTCTGTGTTGTCATCGGCACTGCCGCCGTCCCCGCCCTCTGTAGTTTCCTGTAAGAAAATTGACATTATCTGAATGGCTGAGGATAATGGGATTAGATCTACAGTGTAGGAGCATGATACATGACGTATGAATAGTACAACCAAAGGTTTGTGGCAAATACACTTTACTTCAGAGCAAGGGTTAAGTTTGAAGCAATGTTTGTCAAGAGTCGTGACTGGTTAGAGTGTTTCTCATAATGATTTCATTTATCAACACATACACGAAATACAAGCCAGACAAAAAGGAAATGTCCAAAATCATATTTCAGTCAGTTAGCAGGAAGCCAGATTTGATCCGATACTGATATTCTAGGGTGGATCACTCTACTAACAGATCCGACAGCACCCTAACGGACATCGGTGGTGCCTTTAAAACCGTGTTATAAAATTTAAAGGAGAGACATCCCACAATAATTACTTTTCCATCTATAGTGAGGTCACCATCCGTTGGTGGCGGACTTGTTTTGGTGACGGGTATCACTGTCATTGTTGTCTTGTCTTCGCCATTGCCAGAACCGAACATATCTTCGTCGTCAGTGTCGATGAGGCCACCGCTTCCCTCGCCCTGAAAGATTTAAAGGGAACACTCCATGAAAAGACAAGAGTTAGTTACCACTTGACCACAAAAGATGTCAGCACTGGAGACCCTATATATTTTTAACTGTACCACATTTCCTCCTGATAGTTGCCTCTCTGTAAAGTGATGCGCGCGCTGATCCCAGTGTGCTATTTTCACAATATTTTGCATCAAATATTTCTGGTTTCCAGATGTAATTAGCAATTTCTACAATGTGTATGCAAAGTCGTAATGAGGACTCCTTTATGAGTGTTTGTGGTTTTAACGTTGTTTTCCGTGAACACTTTTGCATTTTAGCAATTTGTACTATAACATCTGTTACATCTATAACATCTGTTACATCTATAACATCTGTTACATCTATAACATCTGTTACATCTATAACATCTGTTACATCTATAACATCTGTTACATCTATAACATCTGTTACATCTATAACATCTGTTACATCTATAACATCTGTTACATCTATAACATCTAAAAGCAAACTGCCAAATATGGGACAGGCCACTCTTGCTCAAGGCTTGATGTCGATAACGCCATGCAGTGGCTGGAAGTTCAACGTTCCGAAAACGCCATATTTCAACACTGAGAGGCGCTGCATTCTTTAGCCTTCAACAATAGTGGCGTTACCCATATAGCATTATCCTGACATGTAAAGCATACCAAACAAGAAACTATGCCTTTGACTGGAAAATCAAGAAAGAACTGAAAGAAATGAAATCACGCTATTTCGAAGCAAAAGAATGTGCAACCTGTTCCAACGTTACTATAACTCATTATATTTTCCACAACTTGTTAATATTTGTGAGAAAAAGTAAAATCAAATTATGACTTTTATGTGAATTATTCAAGCACGCACTATCACCGATGTTTAGTTATAATGAATACAGCAAACTAAAGGCAATGAATGTTAAAGGGACTGTAATCCTATGCTGTGTATCTTCAACCAGTTTCGCAAGACTGAATCGTCAAGTGTCAATGTTGTGTAATGTGGGCTTTTTGAACCGCAATCTTGTAACTAGTGTGTTATCATTTATGTGTGTGTAGCCTATTTCACAAAGAAATTAAGGACTCAATTACAAAAGACCGGTATTTCCATCTGACATGCGATGACTCAAGCTAAAGGCGATCGAAATACCAGTCCGATGATGTCATGACACAATGTCCTACACAACGCGACATTACGTCACTGCCACAAACTATGCTGTTAAAAGCCGTCGTCAACCAAATAACATCCAGGAACGCCCCACCCCTATAAATTACAGACCCTTTCAAGCACTTTAATAAATGAACCCATAACCACAAACATGATCAAGAAACTGAACGTCTATTTCACCTGGTTCGGTCGCAAGCCCGAGGCGGAGTCGATTGCCTCAAAACCTGAGCCGGAGACCTCAAAATCTGCTGCTCGCGCTGCCCTCTGGGGAGGGCCAAGGGAAAGAAATAAGATTAGTTGTGGGTACATATAGATGTAATGATTATTTTGCATCACCTAGAAAACGTTGCCAGCATTTGCCTTTTTTATGGTAGGAGATGGTAAGTAACCTGGTTCTCAAGAAAATAAAGATGATGTAATGTGATGAGGTATTAACGTCACAAAATTCTGATATTGCTGTTGGTGTATCATAACAGTTATGCTTGGCGACTTTGATGTAGACATCATGTTTGCATCGCTGTTGGTTACGTTGGTAGACAAAAAGTCCAAACGCTGGCAGCGACGCCTGGGGAAACTTATCAAAATGTAGGCTCCTCAATAAAACTTGGAAACGTATGAAAACAGCAAAACCTTTCCTCTGGGGGTGACTCTACCTGTGATCTAAATCACAGACATACATACAGAGATGTACTGACATCTCTATTTCAGTTTTGTCTAAACTCGCTCTCAAATGTACATATTTCATCAGCACATCTTATCAAAATGTTATAACAATATCAACACATGGTAGCTCACCAATGTTAAATCAAACAGAAATGTAACTAAGAGAATAGGGTTGTGTAATGGTTACTTTTTGGTTGAAACAGTCTACAATTGCTAATCTATTTTTGGTCTGGTGTCTAATGTAGGATATGTAGAGGTCTCTCAGCTATGATCCTAGTACTTTAGCCCTATCAGTTATTTCAATTCATGTGATATAAGGGAAGTAGGAGAAAGGGGCATGATTAGACTGGTTTTGAGCCAACTTCTGAGTTTGAGATGAAAGTCGAAATTTGTTCCAATACGGGACCGGACTTAATTGCCACTTTCGTCCAAGGCAAGCCAGGCAGTGCCAAAAATCAAGCTTTCGGGATCAATAAACAAATCAAGTGTTGCATGATGTCACACAGGATGTCAAAGACATAATGTTATCTTGATTGTGATGTATCTGACATCAACGGTGAGATCACGAAACACTGGTCCCGAAAACACAATTTTTCAGCACTTCATTTTGCTCTCCTCTAGCCCGGGACATCAGTAGTAAGTCCTGTATATCGCATTAAAGCTACATTGCTACTCCTCTAGCCCATAACACCAGTAGTAAGTCCTGTGTATCGCATTAAAGCTACATCGCTACATTAAAGAGCTAGCGTCTCTGAAGCATTGTAAAACAGCGTGTTACTAGTGTAAATTGTCAAATTGCTGACTAAAACTGTTCAACCATTCGGTGTATGATTTCGTCGAGTTTTCAAATTGTAGTCCAGTATTTAAAGAGTCAAACACCGCATTAAAACTTACCAAATCTCTCCGTAAACGTTCGTAACGTTGATAATCCACCTGTATGTTTAATAGATGTATGGTCAGCAGTTAAAAACATAGTCATATTTAACCTCAGCTGAGCCCACGAGACCTCTGCTTTTACCAGAGATGAAGGCGTAGCACTTCAAATTCCTCATCAAATCTAGACATCAAGTTGACCCCACTACCTTAGCACAGCCAAAATTGCCGACATCAAACTTGGATGGCCACTTTGGAAGACGATTCGGGTCAACTCTTTTAGCTAAAATAAAACCAAAACTCGCAAGGTCTTTCTGAAAAACCAGCAGGAGCGTCACCATATGGTGAAACTCTTTGATGCCGATTCTCAAGTTACTTTTACCCCCCTTCCATGAATACAGGCATAAAGGTGAATTATAATTTAATTTTGAAGGGGTGAGAAAGGGGATACAAAAGGGCTTCAACGATTGAGTTATATATACAAAGGGCATAAAAAAGTCCATCTTTCCACTTATAATAGCATTGGGATCCAGACTTACATTATGCCTGTTGGGTCTGTGTCCATTCAGCCTCTCCTGCCTGACGTCACAATGCTTAGCTGCTGTGTCAGGGTCGGAATACAAGCTCAACTCTTGCAGAGAACCCTGAAATTAGAGGATGTCCAAGTCAGAAAGGGAATTCATGCCAAGTCACTCGACCTGCAATGTTGAAAGTAGGTCAAATCAAAACCTTAGGAATTGAGTTTCGTGTGCTAATAAGATGTACCCATGATATGAATTTGGCGCCAATCAAGAATAACACTAAATAATAGCAACACTTTATTAAGTGGTGATGGAAACAGGACAATTTAGTTCACTGAGGTTATCTGACCTAGGGGTACAAGTGTACAAAGTTTTTGGTCAAGCTAATGACAGCTGTTGAACCTTACATCAAAAGTAAATGTTGTTGAAGAAGTCAACAGATGATGATGATTGAAATTGCACTCTTGTGAGAAAAAGATCAAGGATGTCTTACCAAGAATTTTCCATTAAACTCTCCACCTCCCTGGCCGATATACAACGTTGATCCCGCGTCGAATGGTAGAGGTACTGGTGTCCTGACCCTGTTATAACTGTCATACTCCACACAATTGAAATACAAATCCGTCATATTTCCACGAACACTCAGTGCGAACCTTGTCCATTTATCGACCATATTTGGTACGGTGAATTTCACAATAGGTTTAGCACTTGTCCGTGTCCTGTAGTCGGAATAATGGAGAAAGATGTTTTGCAAACCGGACTCGGAGTCCGAAATACTGAGACCTAGTTGCATCACAAGTTCAAAAGGATCCACGACGGAGAAGAGATACCCACCGCGTTGCTCGGCCGGTTTTACGGTGACTAGAATTGAAAAGTCCGGAAATAACATATAGTCCGGAGAAATTATGCTAACGTCACCCGTTATTTTGGCACGTTCCGTAAGCCGGAACGTCGGCAGGCCGTCGATGCCGGTGTCATAACGTATCGTGTCATCTGACGGGTCGAGCACTCCTATTGGCTGGAGAAGATCGATGAAAGTGCCTGGAATGATATTATATAAAACGGTACAGACAAAATGAGATTTTTTTCTAAGACTTTCCAAATCTTTTATAGGTACCCTAAAAACAACATCTGACAACATCGTTAGTTCTTCTTCATCTTCTTCAGCGTCCGTTCTGCACTTCGAGGTGATTTCCTCCAAGTATTCCTCCTCCAAGGCTGCATGATGAGCGTTTTTGTGTACCACTACAGTTAGGCGCCAATTGGGTTTATTGGCCAAGTGATTCCGGCCTTGGCAAGAGGTTGAGTCCACGCAAGCTACTCATGTTCCTCACTTAGTGAGGTCTTTAACGTGCCCTGGCATAGATATCAGATACAAGGAACCTCAGTTTTAAGTCTCATTTGAAGGACTGCGAAGAGGCAGGGATTTTTTCCTTGAAAGCCAGGCCGGTACATCCAGAAATACAATCCTGGGTTCTCCCTGGGATAGAACCCGGGCTCTTTTGCGTGGTAGCCAGCAGTATTAGCCACTAGGCTATGAGGCTCCTCAACCTTGTCAGTAACTTCATTGAAATTTTCTTTTTCTCTGTCACAAATTTGTGATTATCTGTAATGTGATAACAAAAGGCATGCAAATATTTCCTGGTTTACGGTAATCGTCAGACCTAACAAAGTCTGCAACAAAAGGCTAGAATATCTTTCAGGTAAGTGGTGGTGATAGAACACAAATGTCTCAGAGAAAAGCAGAGAAAAGCAATCGGATATCTTGATGGGGAACCAAAGAAAGAAGACCAAAAGGTGTTACTCAGATGGTCTTATCTCTGAACAAGATGTTAGCGAAATCAGCAGACGCTACATAAGTCGTGATATCAGAGAGAGGTTGAAAGCTGAGAGAACGAGAGTTGCTCTATGCCGGAGCTAATTTTGAAAGGATGGTACTACATGTCTGCTGAAACTGGATAAATCTGCCCCTGAACTTGCAGCATACTGCTGGGATTAAATGCGCCAGAAGTTTGTATCAAATGAACACTTTAACACGGTGAGCAAAGGAAAACCATTCTTGTGTTAACAGTTCTGTTGAAGAATGCACTTTCCCTTAACGGCAAGTGATAAGGTATGGTAGAACCTCCCTTTAGCGGACACCTCTCTATGGACACAGATACTTGTCCAGAGTAGGCCCTTCCATTCAATCTGTCCTCTGTGATCAGGACGTCTCTGTTTCAAGGACAGCCACTTGCAGCCAGGAGTTTGCAGTGCCCAACTCTGCTTCCAAAACTCCTAGAACCTACCCAGTTTCCGTTCACGCTAAACGTAACCATTCATACAAAGTAGAGTTTTGTTTGGTTAGGAATCAAGCCCTGAAATGTACAAACCAACTTTGGAATAACGACTACCATTTTCTCAACAAACAACAACTGAGCTGGCGTAAATAGCGACATTCTTTATATTTCTTATAGCCAATTAAAAAACAATACGACTGAATATTCACAGGGTGAATGTCTTATCATCATATCGTTTTCCTATCTGAGAAAAAAGGGGTTGAATGAGTTATTATTGGGTACTTGAGGTAGGTGAGCATGGTACCTGTAGGCCTACTCCCACCTTCAAATGATAGTACACATATATACTGTATAGAGAGCTGGGTAATGTTCATGACCGATTTATCTACAATTTGAAAGGCAAACCCCAACACTAAACTCGCGTAATTTCAATTCTAATGCAATAACCATTTCTCGAGTTTTTGGGTATGGAATTCAGTCTACTGAGAAGTGAAAAGTGAGCAAATTTGACCTTTTGCTTCATGAAATTACTGGGCACACAATGCCTAACCCAACCAAACCTCACCTCACATGCTTGGCACAGTGATTCAAATTTCAGACAATTCATTTTTTGAGTCCCTTCCAATAGAAAGGTCTTACACCCAAATAATTCTCATAAACCACTCTCCGCCCCCCCCCCCCCCCCGAATACCCAGACAAGAAAGCTGTTATGATCATCGAACTCTCGCCATCCCTGAATGATTCCAGGAAGTAATTTTTGCGGGCTCAGACGAAATTCATTGAACACAGACCTCTCTGCACTCAATACCTCTGAAAGATCTTTGATGTCCACCTCAAATCAAACCAACACAGGAATCGGGATTTAGCGATTGGCGGAGCTAATTTTTTATAAATCAAACGCAGCCGTCTATAATTGCTTTCAGCATAAAGCGATAAAGTTTTCTCTGATCAATTCATTCCCTTGCGTGTTCTTTAGGCTAACAGCTGAGCCCATGCTGTAGATGTCAGCTGAGGCTACTGTTAAGAAAGCAACTTTAGGCCAGGTTTACATACAACTTATACTGTCGCTTATAATGGTTCATGAATCACTTCTCACAAGCATGTTGTTTAATTGACTTGGGCTTGAAAACAGGACATTCATGATGAGGATGAAAAGTGATATTGTAACTCCTGTCGCCCGCTTATAGAAAAGACTTGTAACTTCTTACAGCACATTGCAACTGACAACATTAACTCTATGCAAACCCAGTCTGATCTGTACAATCCCCAATTACACGTACCAAGAAGCCGACAAGAAGATCCAGTTTCAGTGGTGTTAGATTCAGGACTAAATGTAATCCTGCCTTTGATAAGTAATAAGAGCTGGCCCCTAAAGAACTTTACATGATGTATTTCCAATTCGATACGATTCAGCCCGACACATTTATCAAAGCCACATTGCATGTACTTTAAGTGAAAACTGGACTAATCCATCACAAGCCGTGAGACGGAATTTCAGCCCAATCGCATTGCAACGAAATAATGAAAACGTTTAGCAAGCAACTGCCAAGGTATTACCAATAATAGTCTCAGACATGGAAAAAATGTCAGTTATCTTTTTCTAGTAATAGTTGGAGAAACAACCCCACTGGAGAATGTTACTACAACTCCCACCATGTGATGCCTGTACTCCATGTCAGTATAAGCAGGTCAGAAATACCTGTTCTTGTGTACATTTAGGATGGAAAAACCAACCTGTTTCATTCCAACTCAGCTTGGTCCAGATTGCCAGCGTGCTTCATACGCATTGATATTTTCCAAAAGATTTTGGTGAAACAGAATTCTTAACTTGGTTTATACAAGGTGGCCAGCTTCACCAACCAAGAAAGTAACTCCAAAATCTGTTAATTGTAAGCCTTGACCAAATGTGCCAAAGATTTTGCCAAACTTTGCAGTTTGTGCCCATTCTGGCTCCAACACAGATCAGGTGAGCGGGGATTTGAAACCTCAACAGACCATCTTTAGCAGCAATGCATCATTAGTGGAACAAACACCACGCAAATAAACCAACCATCATCACTCTTCTCTCCTGTAACTGTAGCACCTTCAGCACAATTTGCAAAATACGCTTTGTGTACATAGGAATGCCAAATTTGGAAAGGTCACTTGAAGGTGATGATAAGCCAGTTGTCACTGAACAAACTGAAAGCACACTGGCTGCGGAGGACATTATAAGCTCCCGATGTGATGATACAGCTAACCCTGAACAATCCCCTGAAGGTCGCAGTGAAGGTCGAAAGGTCGCAGTGCAGGTGTAGGCAACAGAACTTCTTTGCATTGATTTTTCTCGCCCTTGGTGTAGCCACAGGCCCAGGATTTCGCTGGGATGTTCGCTTGTTTTAGCCTGGATGTTAGATGGGAGCAGCAAACATCCTGTGGTTTTGTCAAAGAAATGGCCAGGACCGCTGTGGTCACCTGGGGCAGATTCTAGCTAGGGTGGTAGTGATTTGTGCCAATCAATCATGACCTATAACTTGATAATGTTGCAAGACGACCACTGATCATAATGGCACAACCAGGTGTAGATGCATTGTCCAAACCACACCAAGTGACACTGATGCAGACACCAAAAAAGAGAAATTACTGAGAATATTTTGTACCTTTAGATAAATGAATGAGAAATGATGCCAAACGTTTTTTTCTGGAAGAAAAATACTGAAGAATACCACAACTGCCGGCGTTATTCACTGGCGTTTTTCCAGATGAAGAAACACAACAAGTTGGTAACATGTTCCAGCGGTAACAATGTTAGTCTCAATATCATCCAATCATTTACTGGCCATAAATTCTCAAGCAGGATTTCTGGGTTACAGCCAGTGGAGATGTTTACATGTAGAGTACATTAATGTTAGAGTCTGGCTTCTGGAGCAGACACATGTATTGTCATGGTGCTAACATCCCCACCAACCCATCACATCTACATATAGTATGAAATGAGCCAGATACTGCAAAAAGATAATCTGAGTGCTAGTATGCTAAACTTGGAGTTTACCAGCAGTTACCCGGCATTTGGAGGAGTTGTTCTCTAGAGAGCAGGCAGAACCAAGGGAGAGGCACACCACATACACCCCCCTCCCCCCCCAATTCATGACAATCTTTGAATTATGGAACACACCAGGACTTTTTATGAGAATGCAGAGCATGCCCCCTCTCTTTCTGGCACCTGGATTCGCCCCTGGAGAGTTGGTCCCTATTCCTAGGCGGGATGAGTTTTACATAGCACCAACATCGAGGTGGTCTACTGGGGACTTCCACTACTGCTTCCGCCAGAAGCCAAAGGATGACTCTCATTTCCTAACCAGACAAACCTGAGTTCAGTACTTTA
The DNA here is from genome assembly GCF_910592395.1 of Lineus longissimus. Taxonomy (NCBI): domain Eukaryota; kingdom Metazoa; phylum Nemertea; class Pilidiophora; order Heteronemertea; family Lineidae; genus Lineus; species Lineus longissimus. Next base: position 13,692,630 of record NC_088322.1, read on the forward strand.
GTGCAGTAGACAGCCGCTGAGAAAAATAACACTGAGCAATGCAATGAAATGTATCGAAAATGCAGCGTTTTTTAAAGATTTCCATTTATTAGCAACTCCAAGTGTATACAGTCTCGCTCTTGACACAGAGTCGTTAACCTGAAGCATGTTTTTAATTGAGCCACTTGGAATTGTAACAGGCTAATTAGGCGTTTTAATTAAGTATAATGTCAGCTAGTTGTGGTAACTATACCCTGTAGTGGATGATATGTTATACATGGCAGTAAGAGTTTTAGCTGTTCAACTGACAGGAGACACATTTTGCACTGGTTTTGTGCGGAGTGATTTTCTCATTTTCTCGTTAAGACTCAGCGTGAATACCGAGTTTGCACCGAAGTTGACGCTTAATTCAAAGTTATAAAATCTGTTTTGTTTTTGACAAATTTTTTGCTCACTTAAACACATCAGGGAGCAATTTCTTTCACTCCAAAGGCACAAGAAGGTGAATGCTTGATAAGGTGGTCTTCAGATACCAATATTGTCCTTAAACAGTTCTAACCTCACTGAAAATACCATCATTTCTTCTACTCGCCAATCACTCAAGAGTGTATTTAGTGATTAAAGGTGGGGACTTGATATACTGGGTTATGGTGAAATCCGCATAGGCCTACCCAAATGCCTCCCCTAGTCAATTAGCCTGGTAAATGGAAATAGCAAATGATAGCCTTTGGCATATTAACTGACTTCACCAGGCCAACCTTCCTCAGGCCTGCCACCTGATTGATGATATCACTAATATAATTACGTAAGAAACGTCTACAACTTTCACCAACACAAACCAACAAGGCACACAATATCTGTTCATTCGATGTAATCTATGTTAACATGATCTTACTCACTGAATGTTGGCAAAACATTGTTTTTTATCAATCTACAGGGTGTGCTAAAATCATTGCAAGCACCAATTCTTGACATCTTATCAAGTCAAACATCTTCACCTTGTAGAATCAAGTTACGACACAAGTCAAATCAGTGAGGTGCACACGACATGGTCTCTCCAAGGAAGATTTGATAGTATACCTCCATGGTCTATCCAATCACACCTTCGACTTACTCTATGAAGAACAAGGCATGCAAGGGCTTAGGAATTAAAACCCTTGGATCAATAGGCCCTTAAATGTTTTGACACCAATATAGAACTTTCTCGCACCTTTTCAATCAGCATAACATTGCCGCAACAGAGTTATGTTTGCTTTTCAAGCATTCCTGTGTGTATAACGTTAGGTGTTGTTGGGAAATATTGTAAACTTGGATAATTGCGTATTAAAATTCTGATATAAAGTTCAAATATAACATTACTCCTTACAAACTTACAAGTTGGTGACAACATTTTATCTCAATCACCACAGTTTGGCTGACATTTTGTTTGTTAGTCACCCCTTCTGAAAGCACTAGCTAGAATTGGCCTATGAGACACCCGTTACTAATGATGTGGGACTGATTGATTCTAGTATTTTCACAGGCCTGTGGTCAAGGGTCAGCATCCTGGTATCTTCACAGGCCTGTGGTAAAGGGTCAGCAATCTGGACACACCAAGATTGAGACACTTGCTGTCCTTTAATGGAAAGCAAATGCTAACCATTTACCAATCAAATGCTAAACCAATCAATAGCCTTTAATCAGTCCAGCATCAATTGATTAACACAAGTCCTACAGACCTTTGCTCAGACTGGTCAGAGAAAGTGAAGCCAACAGGCAACATTTAAAGTTTGCGTTTTGTAAACACGGGGGGGGCTCACAGCTTATCACGCAATAGTGCCCAACAGTTTGCCAATCTGTCCTAGGTGCTATTTATGAAGGCCATTAAGTTCTAGCCTAGAGCTACATGCAAGAAGGATGTTTACATTTAGGCCCTTAATGTCACATAGTTGTCACTAATGATTGTTAACCCCGTGTTAGATGTACAATAGACTGATTATACACCTTGAACATTTCTTCAACCATACAAATGGACAAAATTTAAAAGTCCTCTTTAGCATTTCTTGCTCTCCGGATCATGTTTAAGGTTTCCTGCAATGACTACATGACGCCCCTTTAAATCATCCGTGTCCCAGATCAGTGCCCAGTGGAAGTGCATGGGGAAGTGATTGACTAATCAGTAATCACAGCAACAGGCTGAGCCATTCCTTGACTCCACCAAGTGGGGCAACCAAACTCCCAAGTCCAATATTCCTATGTTGCCTCATAATTGCTCATTTGCCAAGTCCCAAAGTCCACTAGTTCTGTGTTCATTGAGTCCACATTGCGTTCCTGGATTCGATATGACTCAAAACAAATTCAATATCTATATGAGAACTAATCATCCAGAGAAGCCATAAAGCAGCCAGGTATCGGGTTGGTGAAGTCACAGAGTCCCCACTGTGTGTCTCAAGGACCTGGAAGGACCTCTCAGATGTTACTGTCCATTGATAGTAAACAACTCCCTTGGTAGTAAATGAAACTGGGGGCAGTCTCCTCAGATCAGATCTAAACTATGCGTTGGGTTTGACTCTTTTCTGTTTCGTCAACTAAGACGCTTTCAACCAAACCAGTTTCTTACCAGCTTTTCCCCAAGCATATAAGACCACAGACTGGTGCCACTGGTCTTGGCTTGGCGGCAACTTCCAAACTGGCAGGTAGGAGGTTAGGAGATTGCCTCTCAATCTGGCAATGAAACTCTCCATTTGTCAACCTCCCAATCAGGAGGTGGGAGGTTTTCCCAATTGGGAGATACCTCTCACTCTGGACTGTCCAGCAATGGGCTGAGGTGCGGAGAATTCAGAAAGCCACGGGGAAATTCTCCAGCTGACTGTAACCCCCCAATCGGGAGGTGGGAGCTTTTCCCATGCACCATTTGTTCTTGACTGTTCAGCAATGAGCTGAGTTGCCAGTCAGGAGAAGTTGGAAAGCCAAGAGGTTACGTTTCAGGCTTGAACCACTACGCTATCCAAAAGATGAAATGGTCCCTTCGTTGCTTATCAGACGTCAAAGCAATAAACACTCAGACATGACTCAGAATGTCAGATATCAGGAAGTAGATGTTAGATATGAGAAAGTAGATGTTAGATAGGATTTCTTGCATGAGATTTTCACCTGCTAGTTAGGATAGTTTAATTTCTTGATGCAGACACAGAATATATAGAAAATCACAGCAGTACACCCAACTGTGTGGGTGAAAATGGGTTAATTCATCCCGATCGAAATGCTGATAGGTATATATCAAACAGGCAGCCGTATCTTTATTAGCTGAATAACATTAAGATATGAACAGCAATGAAGAATGGAAGACACGCTCATCCAGTTATGCTAAATCACAACAGCGAAACGAATTAACCTTGAAAAATCTGGTTTTCAATTGTCTGGGGTCTGTGTACCTAAAATCCGAAGTTAGGGAAATTGGTCATGATTGAAATATGTGGTAGTCGATGCCGTCTCATTCCTGCACCACATTCCCACTTCCTGAAAGTTGCAGGATAGCAGAGACACCTGTCCGCCACTTTGTGTAACTTAATCTGCCTCCTGCCTATTATAAGCCTCCCTTTAAGTCTTCTCTCATGATTTCACCTGATGTGTTGAGTAAGTTCTAAGCTAACTTATATCAACTGGCACAATGACATGCTGTCAACAAGGTACTTCTTGGTAGGCCATAACCTTTGAAACTAACATTACAAGACCCTTTCGAGGTGGTCACAGATGTCATCGTTGAATAAGGAAGTCATGAACTAGCGATAGCATCAAAAACGGCTTGTGGTATTCGACTCGATGACTCGACGACGCGATGGCTCGATGACGCGATCGTTGCTATGGATTTTGCTAAAATACGGAATCCCATGATCCTGGTCTCCGGGCTACCGCTGCAACAGCAGAGGTTTTAGCTCGGCCTTTCCCATACCCAGCTACGGTATGTGGAAGGATGTGCCCCTCCCCCCCCCCCCGCCATGGCCACTGAAGATTGGTCCCCGCGATTGATTTTGATATTTAAAGGACTCGCGGAAGTTTCATAGCATGCAAAATGACTGGAGATTTAAGCTCTGTACACACTGACAACATTTTGGGAAACATGTTGGCCAACATGTTGTCCAGGTGCGATGTTATCGAAAATGTTGGCAGTGTGTACAGTTCGGAAACATTCGGTAACATGTTGGCCAAATGTTGCTCAAATGTTGTCGAAATAATACAAAATCAATTTTGTTGCCAAGATGCTAATGATGTTGTCGAGTTTTATCCAATCAGAAATAGGCCACAAATCACATGATCTACCTTAAGCCATGTGATCTAGTCAAAATGGCAGCCTCAAGCAAGGAATGGTTACTGAGTGAAGTTGAACAACTTATTGCAGTATGGGAAAGTTGAGCCTGTTTATGGGATGTAACATCCAGGGAATATAAAGACAAGAACAAAAAGAAAGCTGCTATTCTAGAAATAGCTACAAAATTTGCCCCATGCTGGTGTCTCATATAAATCCATGGTCTTGTCCACATTCTTTTCTCATCTTTACGTCTTCTTCGCCGTCTTTCAATCAGAATACGTAAAATTATGGCAGAGCCACCGACAATACATCTTCTTCTCTTGGAATCTTCCATTGTTTATGAATTTCCCTCAAAAATATTCCCTCAAAAATCCTCATTTCTCGGAAACATTCCCCTGCGAAATTCGACTGGAAATTGTCGGCAAAAGCCGGCAATTTCCACCTAATTCCAAACTATTTTTCCTTGCCAGGAGGCTGGAATTAGCTGGAAATTCCAGAAAATGTCAGGGCTGGAGTTTGGCGGTATTTTGGTAAATGGCAGTGCCAGAAAATGCCAGCTCTGGAAAAAGCTGGCATAACCTGGCATTAGCTGGAACCTTTAAATTTCCAGAGCTGGAATTAGGTGGAAAAATCTTGACCCAGGCCTTCCAGCTGATTACCAATGTCAGGGCTGTCATTTATTGGAAATAGCTGGCATTAGTTGACATTAGCTGGAAATTACAAATTCAGCATGCAACGAGGAATGTCAGGGCTGTCATTTATTGGAAATAGCTGGCATTAGTTGACATTAGCTGGAAATTTAATATTGAGTATGTGACCTGCTCTACGTTTGAATCGATCAGAGCACTGCACACTAATAAACAGGCGTTTTTTGTCACTCAACAGTGACTATGATTAGAATCGTTGTGATATGCAACAAGAAGATCTCTTGTCGTGGAGTAAAACCAATAATCGCTTAGTTTTGACTTTGCTGATTGCAATCTTGTCACACGCACCTGCGATTATCACCACAGACAGGCAATTTTTCACATGCAAACATGATTGCATGTTGATTTTGCTTGATCCCAGGCCGTGCGATTTCCAATTCTAATTCAATTTTGATGGCATCTGCAATTATAACTGCAAACAAGCAATTTCTGTCACACAGAAATATGATTAAAGGTTGCAGGTTGATTTTGCTTCCAACAGAGGTTGCTAGGATGACCAGTTCTTGTTGCGGGCACCTGAAATTATCTATGCAAACAAGTGATTTATGTCACTTGCAAACATGATTGCTGTGGCATTATCAAGTTTTGAGCATATGCCACTGACCTAATCCCTTAGTTTTCTGACACAATCTTGTCACACTGTTATAATGTAAATATCATTCTTGGTGTGTGTTGACCATGGACTTACACGAGCATAAGAGGCCCTATCATATAAAACGTAAGATTATTGCTTCACTGAGGCTCCTTGCAGACACCTCTGCCAGGCGGACACTTCCCCATTGCAGATGGTTTAAGTTGCCACATGACCTGGGTTGGAGTGCTCGTCAATGCCGACTGGCGTCGTCAGGGCTCAATGCCCATCCTGGAGACAGCACGTCATTTACATCATAGCTAATTGTGATCAGTTGATACGATTACGTCATTGACAATCACTGACAGGAAAATTTTGCCTCTCGTTTAATAATATAGATAGTGCAAAGTATTCACATTGTAATATTAGGCTCGTAAGTTTGAGGATCATGGATTGACCAGATTGGTGTGAATTGCCCCAGGGCCCATGGAACATATGTAGGCCTATACCAATTTTAAGTCCAGACTTTACGAAACGTGCCGCGCTAACAATACGGCCGCCACCGACGATGGACGCCACATCATCGCATAGGCTCACAAGGTGAGCCAAATAAAAAAGAGGTGCCGCTTTAACTGGTTACCGTGACATCAACATGATGTTAACCACACATAGCACACTCTGTCACTTTGATGTCTGGAGAGCAGGGTTACAGACGGGGACTGACGTCCAAAATGGATGTCCAAATAACATCACTGCACGACCTTGAAAAGAATGATGGAGCAAGCCGACTGTTGATTGACTCCATCACTTACATGAGTCATGAGCTGTGGACATCTCCCATGCAAAATCTTACAGTTATGATACCGTCCGGGTCTACGATCATGCATACAATAATACAGGCTTACAGCACATGCACTGATTCAGGCTTCATCATATGCTAAAAAAACAACCTCAAGGCCTGTCCAGATTACCCTTTTTGCATTCATTTGAATCCTTATGTGTTCCAATTCAATTTGTGTAAACTTTGGATATCTTGATATCGAATTCGGGGTAAAAATCAAGAAATAAGAAGAGCTCCCGCATGATTTCTTTGTTTGACTTGAAAATTCAAACCTACCAGTTCCTGTCTGAGGTGTAATGCATCATGGGATAGGTCAGGTGATAAGACCACATGATAGAATTGCATAACATAATAGCAATTTGCATAATGCCAGCAAATGCCAGCTTTTTCCAACAATTGTCAGAAACATCGAATTTGAAATTTCCAGCTAATTCCAGCTCTGACAATCTCATAGTAAAGTGACAGAGATTTCCAGCGCTGGAACTTTTACGAAAAGTAAAGTTCCAGAAAATGCCAAGAATTTCCACCCCATGGATAAAGTTCCAGTTTTTGTCAGCTTTTGCCAGCTATAACTTTTCGATGAAACTCTCTAAATTCAAAGTGTCAGCTTATTCCAGCCAAGAGCTGGAAATTCCAGCTATTTCCAACAAAATCCACCCAAGGTAAAATTCATTTCGCAGGGGTTCGACAACAAGTTGCCCAACATGTTGTCAAATGTTGTCATGTGTATACAGGGCCAAATTTTCGATAACATCGCACCTGGACAACATGTTGGCCAACATGTTTCTCAAAATGTTGTCAGTGTGTACAGAGCTTTAATTGACAAACAAGCTTCTAGTGGCCAATGTCAGATGTCATGTGGTAGTCTGTCAACAATCGGAATTTCGCATATGTGCAGTTTTTTAGACTCAGTCACTCAGTCCCTCTTCCGTCCCTTGACATCTGCCCCCCCCCCCCCCATACATCAGCCCCTCTACATGCTTTCCGAAATTGGTGGCTTGCATTGGAACTAGCCTAACTTTTTCCCCCTTGTCCGTCATTAAAGGCATTCAAGTGTGTTGGTCAACCATGACTATCTCCTTTGTCCCTCCACCACAGGCCTAGTTTCCCCTTATGACATCACTATTTCGGACACTCAGCGCCCCATTTCTGGAAAGGTGTATAGGACATTTAATATTGCCGTGCTGAACGGATATCCAGAGCCAACCTTGTCTCCAGGAACTCGCGTGTCATTTTAACATTGGAATTTCTGCTCGTAAAGAACCTGGGTAGGAGGTTGATCTGAACCAGCTATATTTAGGTGTATTTAGCTGTATTGACGGTAAAGATACCAGTGGCTTGCATAGCAACATGGCGCATGGTTTTATCAAAAATGCGAACTTGTAGGAAACGAAAAATGGTCGGATTAGATACGGTGAAAACAGCTGGAAAGGGGTTGGTAATGATCGGTTCTTTTTTATTTTCCTCCACTTATGATTCTATGTATAAATTACAGTCCAAGCAGTGATATTCTTTAAAAAGATTCCAACTTGAGCGCGTCATCGAGTCATCGCGTCGTCGAGTCATCGAGTCGAATACCACAAGCCTCAAAAACTGACATAAGGACTTGGGAGAATTCAAACCATGCAAGATAAGCCCACGCACAACGAGACCGTGTCCTGTCCGTGCAGGCAGGGTTCATATTCCATCCAACACCAAGACACCTTTTCATATCCATTTGACAGTGAAACTTGAGAAGGACTCTTCAGAAATAGGGCTGTTATTCAGGAATTTCGATATCTTACTGTAGGGACAATAGGCGACAAGTTTCTTGCATTAAGGCTGTGAATAGTTTGGAGGGATATCATTTGTATATACCATGTGTCATTGTTATCTTTTCACACTGTGAGGTCATTTATCACCCTTCTCCTTCCGAGAGATGAACTTATGAGCACCTTTCCAATGCTCACATTGAGATAGAGTCGTTTCATGCAGTCTGGTGTTGAATAATACGATAGTCACAAATTTCTATAGCTATCATTTGACATGAAGTTTAGTGTCCTTTAAAACTATAGAGTTACAACAGGCCTACTCATTTCCAAACTATCATATTTTTTTTCCAATTAGATGTTACATAATCTACACTAAATCATGATAATCCCTTTGATCTTTTAATCCTTATTCGGTGTCAATCCGTGTTACATATATGGATTACATTCTTCCCTCCGTAATGAAGTGATATCTGACGAGGACAATGGTATAAAATTTTATGGTTCTTTTCAACAATTTTTCAGAAAATTGTCAGCTTTCAGTTTTCCAATAAATGTTCTCATCGAAATTTCATGTCCCACTTGTAGGTGAACCCCGTCCCCGCAAGGCTTGTTTTTGGTATTCACCAAGCACCAAGCACAGGGATCTATGCTAGGGTTTGATCCAGTGGGTCACACTTGGTGCCCCTCCACCTTTCCTTGAGAAATGTCTTTGTTATTACCATAAAGTTAGGATCCACACCCTAAGTCTGACAGATATTTGAGGGAGGGGGCAGCAAGAAACCATTTGTAGTGGAGGGAATTTCACCTATCACTTTTCTAAATCTGGCAGCTAGGTAGGATACTTATCGCATTCAAAAGAAAAGAACCTAATTCATAAGGGGCTAAGTTATATGCTGGCATAGCCAAGAACCAAATGATCTTACTGCACTGGCCTTAGAAATAATGTCCAGTTCAAGAGTACATCACTTACATTGTTATATTGTTATTATCATGTTTCAAATAAGATTTAAACGGCTATTTACTTGCATTAAATTTTAATCACTTATCGCACATTGATGATTTAATGTGGCCACTTTGAATAGCCTTGAGCCAATCTGGAGAAGTGACACATACAGGAATTCCAAATCCAAGTTTGCTCATTACCACCCCCACCCCCCTCACAAGGACTGCACAATGGGTGAATATAGGAGTAAGATTTCACAATTTTTCTTCGCCAAATTCAGGCTTGGCTTGCCCACAACAGGCTCTCAATGAGTCTTTGGATGCCTGAGTCAAGACAGCATGGGCGATGATAAAGTTGATTCAGTCTGTATTCCTGAATACATTCATCTCTACATTCAAATTCATAGCTGCTAGATTCCCTGAGCCCAGCCTGTCAAAACTTCATCCAAGATTGTCTCCAGAGTAGCCTTGTATGAATGTTGCATGTGGCAAGGAATGTTACTTATGGACGGCACTGTATACTTGCTGACAACCATCCACCTTGCACTCTTGGCAGAACATGCTTTTCCGGCTTTTCCGGCTACTCCAGGTTCTTGAGTGTTTTCTTTTCCGGCAATAAAAACAATTTAAGTGAGTTAGCAAGTTTTTCTCAGCTAGCTGACAGGTAAAATGAAACAAGTTTACGTTCGTCACTGATATTGATCAAGAACTTAGCCGTGGAACCTTTAAAATTGGGGCCAATACTACTTCATTGTCTGATGTCTAGCAAGGTACTGTGAGAGTTGAAAAGAGAGCTCTATGCCTACAGTAACTAGGCATTGACTGGGAAAGCACTTTGGAATATGTAGGAGGTCACAGGAACATTTGTTGTAAGATATATCTGGGTCCCACTTTGAATTTTCCCATGAGTCATGCCAAAGACTCCATAATGTAATCCATGGATGTTGTAGGATTACATGTATAAGCAAGCAGGGGTGGATCCAGCACTCAGAATAATGGGGGGCACCCTGTTGCTTTACATCCAAATTCTGGAGAGAAAAAAATCAAAATCTTTGTAATTTTTGGTCAATTTCAAAGATTTTTCTGAAAACGGGGCCTGGACCTGCCAATGGCAAGTGTTGTCAAGGACAGAACCTTCTGCAGTATATATACTCTTCTTTCTGATTGATCACTTGGGAACAGACTATAATACAGGTGCATCTCAGGTGTAGAAAATGAAAACTGAGCATAATCTTATTTGAGATATGAAATTAGACTAATTTTTCTTTGAGACTTGAGCTCTAGTAGATCAGACCTACAGCAGTCGAAATGGTACATGCGTTTTAACACTTGATCAGTCAGAGAAAAGACCAGCTTCTTGTTTGACAGCAGAGCTTGGCAGTCCGCCTGGCCTCTTGTTTTCCTCTGATATTTGAGAGCTGAGAAAATCTCGGTCTTGTTTGGGAACTCTAAAAGATCACACAAAAGTGCAGCACTGTCAATCAAAGAGTAGCATCGAAAACGAGATAAAATTATGTCACTATCAATGCTCTTCAAGCATTGTTCCACTGTCTCAATGAGTTATTCACGTCTCATATCTGAGAAAGTGGTCGCCTAGAGTATGATCTAACTTCACCGCATTTCAGGGCCCAGTCCGACCATTCATCATGACGACAAAAACATGCTCAAAGGGCTTGTTTCATGAGAATTGGAAAGGCAGAATAGATTGCTGTGTAATCCATGTTAATTGAGCACATCAATATCATGGGACCATGAAAACAGGATATTTTTGGCTCTAAACCCATTATCAAGATAAAATAACTTTGTACCCTGTATACTCAGTTGACCTTACTCTCCTTTTGAAAATACTGTCTTCACAGAAATAGTCTGGGAGAAGATCCTCATTCTACCAAATTTTGAGTTTTCAACATGAAACTCAATCTTTCTGAAACTGACCAATTCTGAGCCAGAAATCAAAGATTCATAGATCGAAATCAAGCATTCGCATAAGATTTCAAGCATGTTCAATAGGAAAGTTCATAGAGTTTATAGAATGGAATTCTTCTTGGCTCGAATAGCAATGAATAACAGGTGGACTTCAGTATTAAATTTCTCAAACACGGCAACCTCAATGATCCATGAAACCCATTACCCTCAATTAGAGAGAGGCAAATATGTGATTCCTGCAGACATACATGAACAAGCTTGTGGTGTGATGCTTTAGAATGCCTTCTCAAGGAACTTTGCAGTTGACTCTTTCACCCTTCATTCCACTCCCCACCCATCAATGCACAGAGAATATTCCTTTCCTTGCGTTGTCAGTTGACTGTGGTTCTTTTTCTGCTCTGTAGGCCTACCACAGGCATGATGATTCGAGGAAATCACCATCTTTTTACAACCTAGACATGTTCACAGCAGAAAACATGAAAAGATGAAAATAACGCCTACATGTTTTCCCAACAAGACCAGTTATACCTTGATATTTACATGATTTCGAGACAACATAAACAGTTTGAGGTTCCAAGGCTGAGGGGATAATTTGTCTTATTCTGTGAGATATGTGTGATTATTTATAAGTGGGTTACCCTTCCTTTCAGAGCAGTAAATCTTCAGTGTTGCCATTGATCAACCTTAGGCCCTATCTTGGACATTAGTCTTCGATGTGTGACATGAAAAATCTGTTTTATAAAAGTGAGTTAGTCTTGGTTTAGAGCACAAAGCAGTGTTTAACCTCTTAGCCATTGCTCATTATGTAAATATGGATGGGATGGTAACAGCACTTGTCATCCCAAAACTGCAACTCATCTATTTGTGATACAAGAAAGTACATTCCCAGTGACCAGATACAGACCTCACGTTGTGCCAAAGGGGATGGTATGACAACCTCAACAAGTCAAGTTTAAAGCTTATAAATCAAACCTCCTCTCAACAACGCAGCAATGACCCTAGGGGTCAGACAGGGTCAATGGATCCAATTCTCTCAACCATGTCCCAGGTGCTTACTTCAGTACAAATATTGTGTACTTGTGATGAGCAATGGCTGGATGGGGCAGGGTTGGTCAATGTATCCTATTTTATGGTCTGGACTGACGAATTCATGGGAATTCTATTTGTTTTAATTAAGCGTGTTGAGAGTACGCGTTGACCCTGGCATCCAACAGCTGAGGAAGGGTAGTTAGAGTTCATCTCTCACCAGTCAATGGCTGATATGAATAAAGTCTAGCAAATGCTTTTACTTCAATTTTGTACAGAAAGGTCTAGTGTAAATGTACATGGAGTTTTAGATAAAAGCATTTGCTAGTCTTTATTCATATCACCCAATGCTGTGGGGACAGCAGGGTCTTGTAATGAATGACCTAAAGCTTGCCAAAAATGAGACATCGAACATCTTAGCAATGTAATTTCTTATTTTTCTTATTCTTTTTTTTTTTTTTTCTCAGGGGCGATTAATGACATTTATTGAACCCGTTGTCTTAAATGGGTCATGCCAAGCCTGGAAACAAAATGACAACAGTACAGGGACCTCAGTCTTGAGTGAAGTGATCTGCCAAGCTAAAAATATCAAACCTGCATGACACACCTTAACTGTCAGGACTTGTTTATTTTGACCGGCTGTCCCTAATAGGCCGGAAGGATGAGTTAAGGACAGGACATTCCGATGGATGTCTATCCGGTAATTTACAGAAGAGCTCCTGTCCTGTTGTAATTGTGTCAAGGAAAATGTCAATAGACTAACCTGTCCAAACTAATTGGCCATACTGCACCAAATCTACAGTTAGATGTATATTTCTGATATATTCAAGCTGAATTTCGATATTCTTCTTCTAAATTAACAACGTTTTTCGGCCTCAGAGGCACTGTGTCTGAATTTTATGCAGAGATTACACCAAAATACTTCAGTGATGAGTCAGGCAGAAATATTGGACTTTTCTCATTCATGCTTTCTTTGATACAAACCGAGGCGCTATATTGTATTGAGCAGGAGGTATTTCCTTCAAGAGCAAAGAAACCTGTTCCTATTTAAATGCAGCCATGCAGTTTATATCAATATTCTTTTTCAGTCACAAATCTTATCACAGAGAAAGTTAATTTCGGGTCAGAGGTTAAAATTAAGCACTGCCTTAAACTAATGTAGGACTACAATATTTGTCCAAGTAGAGAAACTGATAAACAATGCATATATAAATGGCCATAAAATACCACTTTGTACGGCTATAAAATCATAAATAATTCAAGATTAATTGCCCTCTAAGACTTCTGTATACGGCTCAGTCTTTCCTTGAAAGAATTTACAAACCTAATGGCTTTAGATATGATTTCTCCATATGATTATATTTAATTCACGCACATACTTGTATCTTAGCAAATTTTGTATTGCAAAAGCCTGCAGTGACTTTTATGGCATGAGGCCCGGCTTAATTTTAACCTTTGACTGTAATGACAAAAAAGCTCAATGCACCCGAATCAGTCCACAGAAGCGTGAAATTATGAAAAGTCAAATTAAGGTTTTAAGACTTGAACATACAGGGAGTGGGGATGTGTGTCAATGTTTCTTTAGCAGGGTAGTCTTCTGGTGCTCTGAGGCAGAAGAGTTTAAGGACAACGAGGCCCCTAAATTGGCCTGACTTCATTTTTGGACTTCCTTACTTTTATTCTGCCCTACATGTAGATGTCGGCCAGGGCAAACACATAGAGTCCACATATAACATCTACACATAAGTATGATATAAATAAATGCACAGAAATTTCAATTCTACAGCTTGTCACATCGAGACTCTGGGCAGATCTGAACCAGATGAACTGGGGTACCACAGGGAGAAACTTTAAGGCCTTGCTTTGCTATCATCTTCACATGATGTTCATTTACAAGGACAAGGAGGTACTGCAGCTGCAAAAATGCACTCAAACTGGGTCAATCATAAACTGACATCATCCAAATCGGATATAAGAAGCCAAAAATATCTTTTGTCCATGAAGAGTTTAGGAAGCGACAATAAAGTTGACCTAGGAACTTGACCAACCCTAATGAAGTGCGCCAACTTGACTTTATTGACACTTGAAGAGCTTGAGAGATAGCCCCAATAACCCACTTGACAATTGTAGGTAACCACTTAAAATCTGTAATTAGGTGTGATTACAATTCAATCATCTTTGGCACACTCGCAGGTTCCTTACGATTTTTCCATTCGTGATATGTCAAAACGCTTTTTGATACTGTAATCCTGTTGGAAAAAGTGAGCCACTTCCCCTTTAACATCACGCCACACCTTCATATCGATCATGCCGACAGGATGAAGGCAAATATTTCTCGTATCGGAAACAACGTGAGAAGAACCCAACAGGAGGAAGGTGTGAAAAAATGCGGTGAACCGCACACTCTATCGAAATACTAGTCTAAACATTGAGCGAACTGACAGCATTTTTTTACATTTCATCCCAATATCGGGGTGATCTTTGTAATTTATGATGAGCTATGACTGACTATACAGCACCAGTCTGTAGCATTCATCAGATAAATGTGAAAAGAAGGTAGCCTTGTGTAATTCTGTTTCATGTTGCGTTGGATGCACTGGGCATTGTACTTTGTACAATGTACTATATGATTGATCAACTTAAGATGAAGTCAAACCCTTCGACTACATGCCTGACAACTTTTATTCCCTTTCCAAGTTTTATGAGTTCAATACAGGTGAGATGAGGTGATTCAATGCAACAAGCAAAAACTCCTGGGCAAGTATCGTTGTAATTTTCTACTAGTCGTTTTCCCTTGGGTTTCTTTACAGAGATGAAGTACCCCCAGATGTTAATCAGTCATAGTAAACGAGGATATTTCTCTTTATTTATTCTGAAAAGTAAATAATTGGGTACAAAATCTGCATTAGATTAATCAAGTTATGTTAGCGGCCATGTTGTCTGTGATATCTTAAATTATACACTAAGTAGGTACAGTCCATAGAGCAGGGCAGTAAGTGCTGTGCTCAAGGACACAAAATGAGATATGTCAAACCAGAAGCTTTATCTTCACATGAAGTACATGTATAGAAGAGACAATACAGAAGAGTGCAGCAAGACAAATAATGTTTCAGAAACATTGTTTTTTGTACTGATGGGTCAGACAGCCTGGAATTTTGAGATAAGACCAAGTTGACCTGGGAGAAAACATAGAATCTTTGCAGAAAAAACAGCCATCGAGAGCACTTTAGGAATAAGATATGGGCAGAAATGGGTCAGAATACAGTAGTAGGCCACAAGGTCTGCCGACTGTTTCCGTAGGAGAGAGAACTGCTGATGAACATCAAAGATGTGATTTTCACAGGCGTTCCAGTAATTTTGATGGAAGTTGCTCAGCTATTGAACCTGACTCAAAAGCCTATGGAAATGTGAAGCAGGATTTTCTATGAGCATTTCATTTTGGCAATTCTGCGGATAACCCGCTCACATGAGTACAATAAAAGTTCAAAATTCTCATCAAATTTTTAGGACTGATGATGTTACTTCATTTTGAGCAGAAAAAAAACAAGTGAAAAAATATATTTGGACTTAAAAGTTTTTTCATCTTTCAGAATCAGAGTTAGTTGGATTTTTTCATAAAAGTTCAAAATTCTGAAAATTTTTAAAATGAAAAGATTTTTGGGATTGATGATGTTTCTTCATTTTGAGCAGAAAAAAAACAAGTGAAAAAAATATTTGGACATAGAAAATTTTTTATCTATCAGAGTAGAATTTTTCATAAGTTCAAAATTCTAAAAAATTTTCGAAGTCAAAACTTTTTTGTTGACATTTAGTCAGGATCAGTTTGACAATTTTTCCAGATAGGACATGTATGATGGACAACAAAAGTCTCGTCAAAGGTGGATATTTTAGAAATATCTTTTAAAATGTGAAATTTCTTACTTCACGTCTAAAATTCATAATTTCGAATGGGTCCTAGGTTTTTGATTACCACAAAAACCCTAAAGTGAAAATTCCCCCAGCATTTCTCAGATTGTTTTCTCTATCTTTCATACCAAACACAGACCTTTGATAAATCTCTCCATGTTGGATAAGTGGGTATATAAATATTGAAATCAAAAGAAAACGACACCAGATTTTATCAGAAAACAAACAAATAGAAATTAGAGTCTTTGACAGAAAAATTATGATAAAGTTGACACCGCTTGATCCTGGTTCACAGGTTTTAGTTTTGGAATGCTAGTGGGATCAATCGGGATGATTTTGCTGTTTACATATCTTCATGTCACAGGATGTTCACAAACAACTGTTTACATGTCTTCATGACACAGGATGTTCACAAACAACTGAGGAAAAAAATGTGTCTAATATTGAGAGGATTTGAGTACTCAGATGGGAAAAGGACACCATTCCTTATCAGTGATGAAATGAAGACTTGTGTGAAAAAATGGTGTCATGAAACTGATCTAACACAGAAGTTTCTATAAGGATAGGTCATGGCACTTGGAGACACTGACCAGGCAATGACAGTGATACTTTTTTCGGCCTGAACCAAATCCCAAAGGTTTTAGTTACCTTGCAAGTAAGCCTCAGTTTAAATGGGGCACATTCAATCAGGCCATATAAGGCTTTTGTTGCTGAGACCTATAATATCTATCACAAGAGACAAGAATCACTCGATTTTGGTGGTGAGCGCAAGGTGCTTGCAACCAGAATCTGTTATTGCTGCGGCTTGCAATAATCGTCAAACTCAGTGGAACAGACTGCCATCAGATGAGAGATCTTTTCAATGCTCATCACAGGTCACGCCAATGAAAATCTGTGGTTTAGAGGGTGCTTGAGATCCAGTTTCAATCTTTGTTTCTCTTACAATCACCCACCAACATCTAATGCCTTAATTGATAACAAGGTGTCAATTTCAACACGTTTATTTTCCATCTGATAAGGCAATTGTCTGCGGTGTTGCTGTTTATTGTTTATTTGTCACTTGCTGTTGGTGTTTATTTATCGAGATAAACAAAGAAAGT
The DNA here is from genome assembly GCF_910592395.1 of Lineus longissimus. NCBI lineage: Eukaryota > Metazoa > Nemertea > Pilidiophora > Heteronemertea > Lineidae > Lineus > Lineus longissimus. The sequence goes on from NC_088322.1 coordinate 13,709,667, forward strand.
GGCAGGCAGAAAGTGGCTGGCAGGAGGTGGTTACTCTGATAAACGCCAGTCTAAGAGATGTGCTAAGAGCTCCTGTGACGTTTTTTATCGCCTCCCATACAGCACTAAAGGCCGCTTTACACATGCAACTTTTTTCAATGAAACATGGAGAAACATTGAGAAACATGAAACATCGAGAAACCTTACCTTGGACGTTTACACAGTGAAACATGTTCGGTTTCAAAAGTCCACTCATATGCATTTGACTTGTCACTTTTAGCCATTTTGGATATGGAGTAAAAATCACATGACTTTTTATCACAGTCTGATTAGCCACAGAGTTAAAATGTGATCGACACTTGTAGAAAATTGATGAAACCTGTCCAGAATTTACGAGCATGTTCGTAAATTGTTTCATGTTTCTCCTAGTTTCACAAGGTTTCAAGAAAGGGGTTTCATCATGTTTCTTCATGTTTCTTGACCAGTTCACACATGCAACATGAAGAAACTTTTAGGTTTCATGGTTCAAATTACATAGCCTGTCAGTCAAGTTTCTCTTAGTTTCTATGTGTTTCTCCTAAAAAGTTGCATGTGTAAACCGGCCTTAAGACATTTAAAAACCTTCCCTCGGACAACACCCCCCTAAATGTAGAGCACTGGAGCCGGTGTTCTGCAAGCAAGGCAGGCATTTGACAATGAAACGGCAAGAAAATAATAGTTGGTGTAACTAGGCCTCGCTTAAGTGACTGACTTGAACCCTGCTGAGTTCCAGCTATAAAGACAATGATGCCCAGCTGTACACATAGCCTATCATTGTGCAGACCTACATTTCTAGACATATGCAAGAAAAGCAAGAAAAATTCTTCTTCCGCTAATGTAAGAAGTGAAGGAGCTGCCATGGGGGTCAGTATCCACAGAGACTTTAGGATTGTTGCACACCACTGATAAATCGGCATCTTCTACACTGAAGAAGCGCTCTTTCATACTAAGGGAGGATGAGGCTCTACCCATGGAAGAAGCTCTCCACATGGAAGAAGCTCTCCACATGGAAGAAGCTCTACCCATGGAAGAAGCTCTACCCATGGAAGAAGCTCTACCCATGGAAGAAGCTCTCCACATGGAAGAAGCTCTACCCATGGAAGAAGCTCTACCCATGGAAGAAGCTCTCCACATGTAAGAAGCTCTACCCATGGAAGAAGCTCTACCCATGGAAGAAGCTCTCCACATGACGCATGGAAGCACCCTCCGCATGGAAGAACCCCTTCTGACTAACAAATTTTAAAAGCAATCTTTGTCACAGTGAAACTTGTCGTGATCTATCCAGGGGTTTGATTGAATGACGTTTGTGACGAGATGTCCACCACACACAGGATGAGAATAGTTGCCTATTTCAAAAAGTGACACGTAAATGCTCTCATTACTATCATTGCTGATTCCAGTTCACAGCACATCACCCTGATAAAACAACTGAGGGTTTGCACCCCACCAACCCCCTCCCCCGAACACCAACAGGACAAGATATTTCACACAGCCGGCAACTCTCATTCATTATAGGGTTGATGATCATTGAAAGTTCAAGACCACCTTACAAGGACAACGTTCTCCTACAGCAGAAGACCATTGTCTTGTTCCTAAGCGAGTACCTTTCTTTAGAGACATTCCAAAGGCCTGCTATGAGAGGATGAAAGACAACTACTGTTCTACCACCCCCAATCTATGTGTCACTCGAGAGAAAGGAAATGCCAGAGTTAAGCAAGGAACTTGATTAGGAAAGAATGACATTATCAAATTAAACAAACTATCTTATATAAACTGCTGAAGTTCATCACTGAGACAGACATACTGAAATCTTTATTGACTTCTTCATGTCACCAATAGGCCAAACTTGTTTCAATGAAATAAAGTATTCTCACCATTGAACCCATTCACCCATAATATTAGCTCAGCCCGACACTTCCTTGCCTTTTTACAAACTGCCTTTATTGGCCCTATAGTTTGCCTAAGCGTTCCCTCCGCCTTGCAGGGAGCCACAATCAAGATAAGGGGACCTCTAAAGACCCTTCTTAGGCCCTTTAAAGTGCCCTACTTAGTCGTACACGGAAATGACCAATTTGATGCTTGGGTAGAAAAGGGTTCAAAGAATGTATATTGAAGTACAGTCAGGAAGTGTCCCCCCTGAAGTTCACACCAATACCAAGACTGAAACAGCCCAAATGCCATTCAAAATGTGTTATACTAACATCGTCAAGTTGTGCAAGAATTGCTTGCCCAAGATAAGTCTGGTGCATGATGAATTTTAGTCTTAAGTTGTGATGTTGTTGTCACAGTCTAGTGCAAGTCCATTCAAGCAATCAGATGGAATAATGCGAAGAGTCAACTTTAATTCACATTTTACTTGGCGTAATCACTGCACTGATCAAGACTTGGAGACTTGTGTCTACCTGGGACTTCTGACTGTTAAAAGGGTGCACTCTGTCAGACTGAGATAAGGGTTGACCGTGGGTACTGCCATTTTGCCTAAAACTTGAAATCCTAAGGCAATTAGAACCGTCAGAAAAAGATGGGCAAGCAAGAGTCAAGAAGGTCACTTCCATAGTCACTTGGTCTGTTTCGTTGTGATAAGACAACACAAAACACCAGGATTGTCAATTCAAATAAACTGGATCAGGTAGTTTTTTAAGTGAAGTGTAGCAACTGGAAGGCTTTTTACTGAGGTCAATGGAAAACTGGTATCCTCACATTTTCGCGCCTCATTATTTTGGCAATTCGCGAAAATTACAAAGATTCCTTGATCAACCAACGTTGCTTTAAAATATATTTTGAATATTTTCACCAAACTGGCTGACAGCATATTCATACATGTATTACTTTTGAAGCTAATTGTTGACCACACATACATTATATATGTTACAACAAACTACAGTGATACAAACTGCAGCTAGGGAAATGCAGGAGAGGAACTTTTCTGATACACCCTGTAGGCCCTACATAATGTTTGGCTTTGCAGTGTTTTTACTATTCACCAGACTTTTAAATTAATGGAGTTAAATGGGTTAAATAACTGGAGCCTTTAAAGAGACTAATGGTTGTTACTTTCAGTCTAAACATTCACCAAGTTAACCTTTCTGGAGTAATTTAATGACCAATAAACCATCCATCTCTATTACATTTTTTGATAATTACTCCTTATAGTGAGTATGATAAAACGTCTTGGTGAAGTCTGCTGCTATTCAAATGGTGTACATATATGTATCAGCATTTGAAACATTAAACTAAAGTCATGCCGGTGTAGAAGTTTAAAATGTCCTAGGATAAAATGTCCGGGAACAAAGGATTCTATTATGCGCTTCAATCTCTGAGCTATTGACGGTCAGGGTCTTTATAGAACCATATTGCAGAATGCAATAGGGCCGGACACTTTTTCCAGGGGGGACACTTTTTACTTTTACACCGGGCATTCAAATTCACTTCAAAATATCAAGTCTACAAAATGTTGGTAGTTTTAGTTATCACAGGCGCTTGATTTCTTTTGATGCAAGTAGGCCCTAATTGGCTCAGCATTGTACTTGACCACAACGCCTGTGCCATGTGTGAAATTCTGAGACAGTTTTGAGATGTAACGGAAACAGACATTTAGTCTGACCTTAGAATCACCAGAGAGGGTGAATATCAATTTCATCGCCAAGGAATGTTAATTCTGTCATCCTACTCACAAGAGATGTACATTCCATCAGGGTGAATACGGAAAGGGGGTCAACTACACCTCTTCATTGCCACTCATTGCATTTTTTTTTATCTTCAAAGAGCATGTTGTTGTAATCGTAATTTGTTCCTAAATTAGACAGGTCAATCATGTTTGTATACAATTACGTTAATCAGAATGCTTTTTTCTTCATCTTTCCACTTTGATGTTAATTTTTCATCATGTTCTATCACTAAAACGTATGCAAGTGTAAATCATAGTACAAATTTATAGGCTGTATTTGGTGTTCGAGAATGTATTTTGCTTTGGTTCCTATAAACAACCAAAGAAAATATTTTGTTGCAAGACTAGGTGATAATTATCTCTGCGCTCAACAATGAAAAGATACCTGGTCTACTGGTAAAACCAGTCAAAACTGTATAGATGCTTTAGGGTAAAGCCCAATTTGTCACATCAAACAGAATGCAGAATTTTATGCTGTCATCAAATTAAATGATGACCTTGAAAAAGTTGCATGAATGAAATTTCTCATTACTTTCCAAATATTACAACTAGGCCCCCAAGTTATCAGAACAAAGACTTGCTTATTCCTGTCATCACAAAAATAACAAAAGCAAATGAAAGTTTCAAATGAGCTTGGACACCAATTTCAAAGCAGATATTATTTTGCCAAAAAATTATTTCTCAAACATCCTGTACTTGGCCCTCGGATACTCAGCAGTATATACTTTTCACACATTTACTGTATACTTTTCATGCACTTGGATTGGAAGCCATTTAGGCCTACACAGACACACATAGGCTTCAAGGTGACAATGTGTGAGCACTGAGAACTAATTACCACCTACTCATGTGAAATTATCTTCATTTGGAAAGTTGAAGAAAAACTATTGACATAACTTGTATAAGACTAATTAAAAACAGAAAGAATATCTATAGGCAGAGTGGGATTTCCTGGTGGACTTCCTAAACTCAGGAAATAAGAACAGTAGGACATATTATCATTGTTTCTGGTGAACAAAGGAACAATTATTAGGACAAGACAACCAAAAAAGGAACAGTAACAACAAGGCATTATTTGTTCTTCTCTATTCACTTCATACAAATGTAGTCAGCAGGGTTTGTCCAGGGTTTTGGCCCCAGAATAATGAGAAAAAGTTGGTAATTTTTCAGAGACACCCTCTACACTCTTAGTCTTACTGTGCCTTCAAGTCCAAGATGTGATTGAAAAGCTGATCCTTTCCCCAGGCTAGTTATTCGGAGAGATTTACTCTTGGACAGAAATTAAATGGTTTAAGTCAATATTTCTGGTGGGAAGAATTGTGCCCTGATATTGTGTTTGCCCGGGACAAAGGCCCTGGAATACTGGCAGGGGAAGCCAAGGGGTATAGGTAGGTCATAAGCATATTACTAGAACAAGGGCATGTATATGAACTGGACAACTGTTTCCTAAAAAGGAGGGGTTTTATGACAAGATATTATAAATATCAGTCCATCATCTTGCAAATGTCAGAGCCCTAATCGATGTCCCTGCATTCTGGTTGTGACTGTCCTCAAAAAGCCTACGAGATTGAAATTATGATAAACATTAAAGATTTCTGTTCAGCACAACAATGGTAATGACGTCGTGAATAACATAGGTTTGGAAAATAAATACATCAAAACTTAATCTTTTATGAGAGAAAAAAAATTGCACTGAAAATCTTCAGCTTTGCCAAAAAATTGAAAAATATTTTTAAGTTGCCGCTGTCCAATCATTTGCAGTACAGGAGACGAAGAGACAGTCTAGTTTAGCCTAAAGCATCTGGACGCATTAACCCAACATTTTTTGTCCGAATTTAGAATGTATGAGCCAATATTGGGCAACCTTGATAAAGCTAATCCCCAAATGACAGTCCACTGCACAAAAGTTAACAGAAGTCAAGCTGATATGCTGTAAAGTCACCTTAACTATGTTAGTTGTCAACATTACACACAAGACTCAAAATATTTTTATTTGGGAAAAATTTTAAGGCAGACACAGCCTGATAAGGAAATTTGGACAGTAGGGACACTACTGGGTGAGCCAAGCCAACTATAAGCGAGTCTTTATGTATCCATCAAACCTATTTCTTTAATAAACATATCCACAGGCAAATACACTAAATCAAGAGGTTGACTCCTGAGACTCAAAAGCCAAATCCATTTTGGCCATTCCAAGAAAAAAACCAACTTAGTTTAAAAAGTGCCCAAGATATCCACAGAGTTATCCGTGCCTCACTTGCCATTAACTTAGACCTATTTAATAATTTTGGGTCAACAAAAAAGCAACAGTGCAACAGCACCAGCACTACCAGTGGATAGGCCTATGTCATTGTATCGTAATGCAGTATTAAAACCATATACCTGCATGATGAAACAGGCAAACTCATTAACTGAACGAATTGCATGATATACAGCCTATATTGACATGAAAATTATGAAACAATTTCTCCGAGAAATTTGGAGCAATTGGGCCAACAGTAAGATTTTTAAGATAATATTAAAAACCAATGCACTTTGAAATAGATCCTAAACATTGAACTTTTTTCTAATAATTGCCAAAAGAATATTTTGTGATAAACCTTTTCAATCGAAGCCAAGTCCCCCATGACGAAAATGATAAAACAACTTGTCTTTTGGGGGCTTTGCTGCTATTTATTTTGTATTCCTGGGCTATTAAATAGGTACTAGATGAGAGATCAGAAATGTCCGAAAAGGGTTAATAAAAGATGACTTACCCGCATTGAGATGCAACTGAATCCCCAGCAACAGGGCCAAAAACAGCGCACTATTAAAAAAGTAAAAAGAAATGCGATAAGCGAAAGATCTAAGTTAAAATGTGTTTGAAAATCGAAATATTGTCCGCACTCTTACCTTATATGCATGTTTCAGCCACTTTCTTCGAGTTATTCCTAAGAAAATGAGATCTTTATGAGCAACGGCGCTCACTCTGGGATCTCCCGGCTAACTACTCCATCAACCGATTTCACATCGAAACACGTGGATCGGGGCGAAGCCATTGCGAAAGGGGTGTTAGGACAGCTACTTCCCAGAACGGGGTCATACCATTGCTTCAAAAGAATTGCGGTGGTTTCGGTCCCTGACCTTTTCGCCCCCTGTCGTTTCGCTCCCTGGTACTTTTTGTTGGGGATTGAGAAAGTCACCACTGGAATGACGTCAAGCTTATGTATGTCAGAGAGAACTGTGCTGCCACATGTTGTATAAATTTGTTAACACTGCGGGGATCTGGGGAGGTAATGTGACTTGTTCCCCATTCTCCCCGGATGCAATCAATCTTCTAATGAAATTTCCAATGTTATCGCAACGAGCTCGATCATTCATCAACGCGCGATTTACAAAAACTGTTTAAATTCATATCGAGCCATTATTTGATGGGAAGGCACATGTCTTGTATGTCTCTCTGTAGAGACCATGTCACAACCAGTCTGATGGCAGTGGCTGTCACAATGGTCCAGATCTGAATAGTAGTTACCAGCCGGCTACACTCGCCCTAGGCCTTGTCACAACCAAGCTGATGAGAGCAGCTGTCACACTTCTGATTTCACCATGATTTTACTAGGGTTCATCCAAGATATTTTTTGTCAGGGTAGCTAGGCCCTTGTGCCTGCGGTATCGCGACGACCCGGTTTTACCTGTCTTCATCACAACAGATATCATAAAGAAATACGTGTAAAGGTATCACTCAAAAGGGTCGAATCTCGATAGATCTTCGTCTTTTTAGTCTCAAAAGAAAGATATTATGCATGTAAACGAGTAGACGTTTTCTCAGACCCTGTTTACGAGAGCATGCATGTCACTTTGAGCCCAGAGCGTTTGTCCCATAGAGAAACGTTTTTTTTTTTTTTTTTTTTTTTTTTTTGTGGCATTGCATCGCCAAGAACGTTTTTCTAAATCGCTCCGACACGGACATATATCTCTCTGAGCTGTCATTTGCTGCCAGCGACTGCCGAACATGTGGGTTTTTTCAATCCATTGATGAGAGACGGATTTCGTCGCCAGAGACAACTTGACAATGGGAGTTAGATGAGTTAGATGATGGTCGCCACGTTGGCGCCACATGTAGATTAGTGCAATAGTACGTGTATTGATTTATTTAACAGGTCTCAGAATGGCGAATTGATTTAGCTACACTGATAATTGATGCACCTCCGCTAACTTTAATTGCGGATTTAATGAAACTACATAATGAAACTCCGAGCGTGGATATCACATCAGGAACACTCATTTCTTCTCATTTACCCTCACAACTTTGACCCAGTGGCCGGATCTTGGGTCCTATTCCGTTGCTTCTGTCTTTGTTTGACTCTGAACAGATGGCCTCTGGTCAAAGTAAGTAAGACAAGGTACTGACAGTCAATGTCACTGTTGGTGATCACAGCTAGGTGATAATTTGTTTCACTTCCTCTGTTTGTACCTAATACGCAGTTCTTTATCTTGCCACCTACGTATTACTCTGTAATATGTTTGGTTTTCAATAAAATTTGAATTTGAATTTGATATTCACTACACTCCGGATGCTGTGGATGGATCGTGTCCTTCCCCATAGGAAGACTATGTTTCAGATGACTGATAGAATGCCTCAGGAGTCTAGGAACAATCGAACAAAAGAACCCATATATACTGGTGTTGTGCGTCAGACATTCGACTTTGATATACGATTAAGTTAACGTGTCTTAAAGCTGTCCAAAATACAAATGGAAATCAATAAGATATCACAGGGTTGTAAAAAGGTGCGATGACGGGAACTAGGCCGAATATGACGTGCCACGCTATCCTGCGCCAACCGGAAGTAGTCGTCATTCCATGTTGGGCACAGAGGCGGACACAAGTCCTCCATCATAGGGTCAGTTCTCTGTCATTTTTCAACATGGCAAAACTCAGGGCTGAGTGGTTCAAAAAGCACGTATTAAAGCTTAACGGCACCGTTAGGTCTTGGTTGGATGAACTGAAAGAGATAACGTCCTTAAGGTTACTTAATTCAACTAAACCGTTTAGTAGGGATAACGTGATTTTTGTTCTTTTGAACAAACGGCCTCTGCTGATCAAACTGGTCGCATCAAGCAGTAAAGTTCAAAGCGGTCGTCGGCAGGGAGCGACACCTTGGGGAGGAAATAGTTCACATTTGAGGTCAGGCAGGTCTTGCTGGCGTCGGTGAAGGAGGCTGACGCGCACTGAGAGTCCCTGGCACAGAAGTCCATGCACTTGATTATGGTCGGGGTGTCTGTGTGCGTCGTCAGAATGCTTCCAGATGGAATCTTCGCTTTTGAGTGGAATTCAAACGTGGCGCCTGAAATGGAGAGAATTTGTAATAAAGAGGAACGTGTGTTCAGCCGCCCTTCCGAAGCGAAGGTAGTTGTGACTCGAGACGAATGATAGACACTCTGAACCTGAATTGAAAGCTAGTACTATAGGCTACGGCTTCTTTGGACAGGCCGATGAAGCTGTCTAGCGTGGAGGAAAATATGAAGAACACAAGTGAACGGGAAGTGCACGTGTTGTACGATGTGCAAACGGTCGCTTCAGGCACGGACCTATACATTGTACAGTATGTTTAGGTCTGTGCTGCTGGGGTTGACCTACCTTGCCCCCCATTGTTGTTATTATCACAGAAGGTCTTTGCTCTCTTCATGTCGTCTGCTGTCAGACCCCGGTCGAATAACATGATGCAGCTCATCTCTCCGTTCAGAGACCGTTTGTCTGTAACGGAACGTACTTGTTTACCGAAGTTTACAAGGCTCGCGGAGGTATCTGGCGCAACGCTCGTGCTTTCAAATTTCATCTGCGTCTCCGGGGTGACCCCATCCATAAAACCAATCACTTTTCTTGACGATTTGTCGTACGATACGCCAAAGAACTTCCAAACACCGTGAGAGAATTTCATATCAAAGATATGTCCTGCATTATCAACGGCGATTATGTTAACGTGGAGATTCAATGTGGGCCACACCCAGACCAGCAATCCGTAATTCTTGCCATGCGTCCCCGGCCACTCCATAATCGGCGCCTGAGTCCCTGAGAGCAGTTTCAAGTACCCCGTGAGTGTGAACCCGTCACGGTGGCTCAAGTCCATGGTTGTCGAATTCACCACGCTGAAATAGGACGAGGTGTTGCCGTAAAAGCGAATAGCGCTCCTGGGTCTTTGGGTCGGTCCGTGGGTGAATGTGACTCTATGGAGGGTGGCATTGTTGTCGTTGCCCGAGAGGTCATCTCCCTTCGCTTCAGCCGTCAAGGGCCAGTAGCCGACAGGGGCGGGGTTGAACACAGCTGTCAAAAAAGAACAAGGATTTTATACCAGTGTTGTAAAGGAGCGAGGCGGTATCCCATTGAAATAGGCTTCGATCCGCTATACGCTGGACTTTTAGTAGGGCGGGCCGGCGGCGAATTTTGTTGACCTGAACCTTTCGGGCAGTACAGTGTACATTTGTACACAGGTTCTCAGCCAATCAGAATTCGATAAATCTGTGTCGTCATCGGGGCGTCATCATGAAACTGTGTAGTAGAACTTGCCATTATATCAATAGATATTTCTGTAAAATGATGCTTTAAATAATGCTGTTCTCAGATCTCCAGCTGTTATTTCTTGTGACATGACTGATGCTATTCCTGGTGATGAAATATATGTATTAGTAATGTAGTATATTTTGGTGTGTTTCACTGTTGCAAAAATGAATAAATCATACAAATCCTGAAAATCTTTGCTTGTATTGTTTTGTGCTTGTTACTCAAATTTGAAGCATGCAGTATGAAAATAAACTGGAGGAAGACCATACACATGAGGCAGTATCGAAAGACAAGTCTCATTGCAGAGAAACATATTCATACTGGAGGAAGACCATTTACATGCGACAAATCTCATTGTATATTCATACTCAATATGATATCTGAAGGACTATCGCTTGGATCTTGGAGATGGGCTATTTTTATTGTCCTTTCTGTAGGTATGTTGCAGGCAGCATAACTCAAATATCTAAAATCTAAATAACAAGGGAAAAGAAACGCATTATAAAAAATAAAATATAAAGAAAAAAGAAAAAGAAAAATGTTGTCCACAACCGGATTCGTACACACAACGTCTGTTTGGGGAACTTCCATTTTTTGCGGAAAAGCGACACCAAACGTCTATTTGAGAGTATGTCTATTTGAAAAGCGACAACAAACGTCTATTTGAGTTATACACAAAAAGCTGAAAACACGACAATAATGTTTATTTGAGATACGAGCGCCACCAAACGTCTACTTGGGTGTATGTCTATTTGAAAAGCGACACCAAACGTCTATTTGAGTTATTAACAAAAAGCTGAAAACACGACAATATATGTTTGTTTGATATACGAGCGCCACCAAACGTCTATTTGAGTGTATGTCTATTTGAGATACGACACGTCTCCGTTAAAACGAGCGCCACCAAACGTCTATTCGAGTCATAACACGACATAAAATGTCTCGATTTGAGACAACCTCTATTTATGCGGAAATAACCGCCCATAGTAGCCGGTACATATTGAGCACGGTTCCTAGCAATTCAATGTGCTCATGACGTGACGAGAGCAAATCTCACGGGTGGGGCGGAAATCCGCCGTATTGCTGACATCATCGGCGCCATATCACTGAGGTATATGGATGGATACGATATGTTGAGAAAAACATGTACAACTATCGAAATATACGATTATTTGGAACTATATATATTTAGGCCAATCACTTTGCCACCTGCGCGACCTTGTCACAATTGCGGCGCTCTTTTGCATATCGCATATAAGAGGCGAATAAAATCTCCATTACAGCATGAAAGCCTTGACAGTTCAGCGCTAAGAGTGTTTGACTGTAGATCGGCTGGTCACGGGTTCGACTCCCGCTGAATCTGCCGCAGTTTTCTCTTATCTTGTTTTCTAATCCTCCATGAACAGATGTAAATTATTTCATCATTACCATTATCATACCCCGCATCCAAACTTTTCAAACTGCAGCACATACTGATTCCGGGCGTTCGAGTACTACCGAGGATGATTCGAATCGGCAGCTGGTATTTTCTAGGCTACATTGGGGCAAAGAGGTGCTAGTGTCGGACCTTGACTTTTCCAATTAGTCAAAGGGTATCCTGAGCTCCAGGCTTTTTATACTCCTTCATCATATCGAGAGGCGGAGGATATCAAAAACCACTGGTGCCTGGATGGTTTTATTAAAATATGCTGCCCGTGAGGGAATATCTAGAAAAAGATCGCGTTCCTATTTTAAAATCGACCGAAATTCTGTTAGTTGATATCATTTAAAATCAAGCCCAAAATGTCTACTTTAATTGACATCTTGTCATCCAGCTTGAGGCTTGCATGGATACGACCATAATCAGTCAGTGTAATTATTCGGCAATTTTGTGTAGCTGACTCAGCAATTAATGAGTTAATCCCTGTCAATCAATTAACAAAGAAACCCTTATACGAAAAAGATCTCAGATTTACCATGCTCATCATGATTTTCCCTTTAAATTCCTTGGCAGAAGTGCTTACAAATACCTCACCTAAGCTTGCACAATTTAATTAAATAATGGATTTTCTCACAAAGAGTGCGTACAAGCCAATCAACGTTTGACTCAAAACAACTATAATTTATTGCCGGCAGGTCCTCCATCAATGTGGCAACAACAGAAAAAATTCTCAACGAATTGGTGATCTGAAGCGTGTGTGAAATAAACACACAAGGTCCATATCACCATAGCCTGGTTATTACAGGCGAAGAAAATCTCCACTCAAGTGCTTACAGATACATCACCTAAGCTGGCACAATTTAATTAAATAATGGATTTTCTCACAAAAAAGAGTGCGAACAAGCCAATCAACATTGACTGAAAACAACTATAATTTATTGCCGGCAGGTCCTCCATCAATGTGGCAACAACAGAAAAAATTCTCAACGAATTGGTGATCTGAAGCGTGTGTGAAATAAACACACAAGGTCCATATCACCATAGCCTGGTTATTACAGGCGAAGAAAATCTCCACTCAAGTGCTTACAGATACATCACCTAAGCTGGCACAATTTAATTAAATAATGGATTTTCTCACAAAAAAGAGTGCGAATCAGCCAATCAACGTTTGATAAAATAGAACTAGAATTTATTGCCGGCAAGTCCTCCACCAATGTGGCACCAACAGAAAAAATTCTCAACGAATTGGTGATCTGAAGCGTGTGTGAAATAAACACACAAGGTTCATATCACCATAGCCTGGCTATCACAGGCGAAGATAATCTCCACTCAAACATGAAAACCTCTTTGATTCAACGGTCAGGATGCTGGACTTTCTGCCAGGTGGTCACGGATTCGACTCCCCGTGTATCCAGAAAAAAACGTTTCTCTTCATTTACTTTCTTTATTCATTCATGTACGTGTATATACATACGATATGCTGAGAAAAATCTGTACAACTATCGAAATATACGATTACTTGGAACTATTTCGGCTAATCACTTTGCCACCCTGTCACTATTGTGGCGCGCTCGTTTGCATACCGCATATAAGAGGCGAATAAAATCTCCATTTCAACATGCAAGCCTTGACGGTTCAGCGCTGAAGGTGTTTGACTGTGGATCGGCTGGTCACGGGTTCGACCCCCGGTGAATCTGCCGAATTTTTTTATATTTTTTTCTTCTTCCTTGTCTTGTCATCTGATCATCAATGTACAGATGTAAACATTTTCATTATCATCATTATCATACCCCGCACTCAAACTTTTCAAACTCCAGCACATACTGATTCCGGGCTTTCGAGTACATGAATTATGAGGTAGATGTATTGTTTCAATCATCGCAAATCTGCCAAAAACGGCAAGTTTTCTCAGGTACGGGTACGGCAGTGGCGTGCGTCTTTTTCATTGAAACGACCTCGCACGGCCGGCACCGACATATATCGTCGTTGATGATGGAGAGAGCGGTAGCCGGTACATATTGAGCACGGTTCACTAGCAGTTCAATGTGCTCATGACGTGACGAGAGCAAATCTCACGGGTGGGGCGGAAATTCGCCATATTGCTGACATCATCGGCGCCAACAACTGTTTCTTTTGACCCTGCCGGAGTCTTTCAAAACAAGAAATGATTGTGTCTGACCCTGCTGACCTCGATTTTGAAAAACTTTTTAAAAAAGGTCATTCAAACGTTAAATCAACTGCAAAGATAATCTTTTATATCACTGAGGTATATATATACGATATGTTGAGAAAAATCTGTACAACTATCGAAATATACGATTACTTGGAACTATTTCGGCTAATCACTTTGCCACCTGCACGACCTTGTCACTATTGTGGAGCGCTCGTTTGCATACCGCATATAAGAGGCGAATAAAATCTCCATTTCAACATGCAAGCCTTGACGGTTCAGCGCTGAAGGTGTTTGACTGTGGATCGGCTGGTCACGGGTTCGACCCCCGGTGAATCTGCCGATTTTTTTTGGATTTTTTTCTTCTTCCTTGTCTTGTTATCTAATCATCCATGTACAGATGTAAACATTTTTATTATCATCATTATCATACCCTGCAACCAAACTTTTCAAACTCCATCACATACTGATTCCGGGCGTTCGAGTACATGAATTATGAGGTAGATGTATTGTTTCAATCATCGCAAATCTGCCTAAAACGCGAGTTTTCTCAGGTACGGGTACGGCAGTGGCGTGCGTCTTTTTCATTGAAACGACCTCGCACGGCCGGTGTAATGTTTTTGAGTGTTTCTGTTTTTGAGTGTTTCCCCTCATTGTTTGGGAACGCTCAAAAATAGATTGACAAGTTTTTCTGTGTATCCCCCTATTGAAAAGTCGTGGTCTCTCTAGCTGCCTATTGTTTGGAAACACTGACACATGGAAACAACCACAGATGTTACACCGGCACCGACATATATCGCCGTTGATGATGGAGAGAGCGGTAGCCGGTACATATTGAGCACGGTTCACTAGCAGTTCAATGTGCTCATGACGTGACGAGAGCAAATCTCACGGTTGGGGCGGAAATTCGCCATATTGCTGACATCATCGGCGCCAACAACTATTTCTTTTGACCCTGCCGGAGTCTGTCAAAACAATAAATGATTGTGTCTGACCCTGTTGACCACGATTTTGAAAAACTTTTTAAAAAAGGTCATTCAAACGTTAAATCAACTGCAAAGATAATCTTTTATATCACTGAGGTATATACATACGATATGTTGAGAAAAATCTGTACAACTATCGAAATATACGATTACTTGGAACTATTTCGGCTAATCACTTTGCCACCTGCGCGACCTTGTCACTATTGTGGCGCGCTGGTTTGCATACCGCATATAAGAGGCGAACAAAATCTCCAATTCAACATGCAAGCCTTGAGGGTTCAGCGCTAAAGGTGTTTGACTGTGGATCGGCTGGTCACGGGTTCGACCCCCGGTGAATATCCAAAAAAAAATTCCTTTTTTCTTCTTCCTTGTCTTGTTATCTAATCATCCATGTACAGATGTAAACATTTTCATTATCATCATTATCATACCCCGCACCCAAACTTTTCAAACTCCATCACATACTGATTCCGGGCGTTCGAGTACATGAATTATGAGGTAGATGTATTTTTTCAATCATCGCAAATCTGCCTAAAACGGCACTAGTTTTCTCAGGTACGGGCACGGCAGTGGCGTGCGTCTTTTTCATTGAAACGACCTCGCACGGCCGGCACCGACATATATCGTCGTTGATGATGGAGAGAGCGGTATATCCGGTACATATTGAGCACGGTTCACTGGCAGTTCAATGTGCTCATGACGTGACGAGAGCAAATCTCACGGGTGGGGCGGAAATTCGCCATATTGCTGACATCATCGGCGCCAACAACTGTTTCTTTTGACCCTGCCGGAGTCTTTCAAAACAATAAATGATTGTGTCTGACCCTGCTGACCTCGATTTTGAAAAACTTTTTAAAAAAGGTCATTCAAACCTTAAATCAACTGCAAAGATAATCTTTTATATCACTGAGGTACATGTACATATAGTATTATTAGCATTATCAGTATCATTATTATCAATATCACTTTTATCTTGAAACCTTCTGAACCCGAACTTTATAAACTGAAGAACACACACTGATTTCAGTCTGCAACGAAGATCTCACCAAAACTGATTGTAACTGACGAATTTCCTAGACATGTCCAAAACCACCTCACAACACTTGCAGGAATCGTTATTAGTGAAGTTTGTACATTCTTTACAAAAACAATAATATCTTGTACTTACCTGCGGTAGTGTTTCCAGCAAGAAGCAGAAGAGCCCATTTTAGAAGGACTATTTTTACGGCCATGTTGAACCGATTTTTTCTCGCAAAATAGAGAATTAAAGGATGCAGATCCAAATGTTGCTTAACTTGCAATGAAAAGTGATCAAGGAGATTTCGTAATGAAAATGGACGTGCCACTATCACGGAACAACTTCAGAAAATATGAATCCATCCGGAACTAACTGGTCGATGTCCACCTACGTTCCCGGTATGGATTCTGAATGAATGGATTGTGGCGGGACCAATATGCACGAGTCAATCGAATAGGCCAAAGAGAACCAAACCACTGTTTATGAGACCCCCGAAAGAGTTCAGATGCAAAAGTCGCTAATTCCTTTTCTAGTCTTCGAGCAAACACAACATTCAGTCAAAATGGACGATTTTCGATGGGACCTGGCGACTTCTGTCCTAAAAAGTTGTTTTGATATTCAAACGCATTAATCAGCTTAAGTAATTTATTGCTATTAAAATGATCAATTGAAAGCTTGTACAAATAATGTGAGCATGTTATTTATATTGACTGCAGCGGATCATTACTTAATTCCTCACGTGGAACTGTTTTAGCGGTTGTCAATATCACAATAACTAGTTGATACTTCTATTCAGTGGTTTTTATTCACTCTAAATCGATCGGCTTCAGCGCCATTGAAGATCCGCGGCATTAGCGTCATACACGAGAACATTTAACGCGACCACTATTTATATTCAGCGTGTCTCTAAATAACCACAACACGACATCCCTCCCACTTAATTACTTTAGTAATTAGATAAAGAA
The DNA here is from genome assembly GCF_910592395.1 of Lineus longissimus. Classification (NCBI taxonomy): domain Eukaryota; kingdom Metazoa; phylum Nemertea; class Pilidiophora; order Heteronemertea; family Lineidae; genus Lineus; species Lineus longissimus. The sequence goes on from NC_088322.1 coordinate 13,726,451, forward strand.
ATTCCAAACCAAGAATGTCCTAGTTTTAACTCAACTCAGGTTTGGAGGGGTCGTCTCAAACTCTAAAGATATAATTCAAACTACTTAAACTCGAAATGGTACGTGAATACTGATTGACTTATGATTGTCCAACTCTAATAACATGAACACTAATAGTCCAGAAAACAGTCAACTCATAATCACTCAAACCCGTAACGATCATTTAAAATAGAGAATTAAATATTGCAGATCCAAATGTTGCTTAACTTGCAATGAAAAAGTGATCAAGTAGATAATGTGAGCATGTCATTTATATTGACTGCAGCGGATCATTACTTAATTCCTCGCGTGGGACTGTTTAGCGGTCGCTTAGCAACCCTTCATATGGTGATGAGTCATCTGCTGCAGTCGTATAATTATTCATCTTCTGCAACGATTTGTTCGGTCTTTCAAGTGTCGTCTGCTCACACTGACAAATATTTGTTAAACAAAGTGAAGAAACTTTGTTCAGATGGTCGAAATGATCAACTTTCGTTCAAATATTTCTTGAGAAAAACCTTAAGTTTGGAGAAAACGTGTATATTCTGGATGTCGTCTGCTCAAGTTGAATGAGTTGTTGTTGTTCGGCCGGATCTTGGGTCCTATTCGGTTGCTTCTGTCTTTGTTTGACTCTGAACAGATGGCCTCTGGTCAAAGTAAGTAAGACAAGGTACTGACAGTCAATGTCACTGTTGGTGATCACAGCTAGGTGATAATTTGTTTCACTTCCTCTGTTTGTACCTAATACGCAGTTCTTTATCTTGCCACCTACGTATTACTCTGTAATATGTTTGGTTTTCAATAAAATTTGAATTTGAATTTGATATTCACTACACTCCGGATGCTGTGGATGGATCGTGTCCTTCCCAATAGGAAGACTATTTTTCAGATGACTGATAGAATGCCCCAGGAGTCTGGGATGGATTGTAGGAGTCTAGGAACAATCGAACAAAAGAACCCATATATACTGGTGTTGTGCGTTAGACATTCGACTTTGATATACAATTAAGTTAACGTGTCTTAAAGCTGTCCAAAATACAAATGGTAATCAATAAGATCTCACAGGGTTGTAAAAAGGTGCGATGACGGGAACTAGGCTGAATATGACGTGCCACGCTACCCCGCGCCAACCGGAAGTAGTCGTCATTCCATGTTGGGCACAGAGGCGGACACAAGTCCTCCATCATACGGTCAGTTCTTAATGCACCTCTTTGCGTCCTCTGTCATTTTTCAACATGGCAAAACTCAGGGCTGAGTGGTTCAAAAAGCACGTATTAAAGCTTTAACGGCACCGTTAGGTCTTGGTGGGATGAACTGAAAGAGATAACGTCCTTAAGGTTACTTAATTCAACTAAACCGTTTAGTAGGGATAACGTGATTTTTGTTCTTTTGAACAAACGGCCTCTGCTGATCAAACTGGTCGCGTCAGGCAGTAAAGTTCAAAGCGGTCGTCGGCAGGGAGCGACACCTTGGGGAGGAAATAGTTCACACTTGAGGTCAGGCAGGTCTTGCTGGCGTCGGTGAAGGAGGCTGACGCGCACTGAGAGTCCCTGGCACAGAAGTCCATGCACTTGATTATGGTCGGGGTGTCTGTGTGCGTCCTCAGAATGCTTCCAGATGGAATCTTCGCTTTTGAGTGGAATTCAAACGTGGCGCCTGAAATGGAGAGAATTTGTAATAAAGAGGAACGTGTGTTCAGCCGCCCTTCCGAAGCTAAGGTAGTTGTGACTCGAGACGAATGATAGACACTCTGAACCTGAATTGAAAGCTAGTACTATAGGCTACGGCTTCTTTGGACAGGCCGATGAAGCTGTCTAGCGTGGAGGAAAATATGAAGAACACAAGTGAACGGGAAGTGCACGTGTTGTACGATGTGCAAACGGTCGCTTCAGGCAAGGACCTAAACATTGTACAATATGTTTAGGTCTGTGTTGCTGGGGTTGACCTACCTTGTCCCCCATTGTTGTTATTATCACAGAAGGTCTTTGCTCTCTTCATGTCGTCTGCTGTCAGACCCCGGTCGAATAACATGACGCAGCTCATCGATGCGTTCAGAGACGCTGAACGTACTTGTTTACCGAAGTTTACAAGGCTCGCGGAGGTATCTGGCGCAGCGCTCGTGCTTTCCAGCTGCGTCTCCGGGGTGAACCCATCCAAATAACCAATCACATTTCTTGACGATTTGTCGTATGATACGCCAAAGAACATCCAAACACCGTGAGAGAATTTCATATCAAAGACATGTCCTGGAGTACCTCTCCCGATTATGCTAATGTGGAGAGTCATTTTGGGCCACACCCAGACCAGCGATCCGAACGACAAGCTCTTCCCCGGCCACTCCATAATCGGCGCCTGAGTCCCTGAGAGCAGTTTCAAGTACCCCGTGAGTGTGAACCCGTCACGCTTGCTCAAGTCCATGGTTGTCGATTTCCCCACGCTGAAATAGGACGAGGAGTTGCTGGAAAAGCGAATAGCGCTCCTGGGTCTTTGGGTCGGTCCGTCGGTGAATGTGACTCCATGGAGGGTGGCATGGTTGTCCTTGCCCGAGAGGTCATCTCCCTTCGCTTCAGCCGTCAAGGGCCAGTAGCCGACAGGGGCGGGGTTGAACACAGCTGTCAAAAAGAACAATGAGTTTATTAGAGCGCTGTATAGGAGCGAGGTGGTAGCCCATCGAAATAGGCTTCGATCCGCTATACGCTGGACTTTAAGTAGGGCGGGCCGGATTTTGTTTCCCTGAACCTTTCGGGCAGTACAGTGACCATTTCTACACAGGTTCTCAGCCAATCAGAATCCGATAAATCTGTGTCGTCATCGGGGCATCATCATTAAACTGTGGTTGGATCTTGAAGATGGACTATTGTTATAGCCCTTTCTGTAGGTATGTTGTAGGCAGCATAACTCAGATATCTAAAATCTAAATAACAAGGGAAAAGAAACGCATTTTAAAAATAAAATATAAAGAAGAAAAAGAAAAATGTTGTCCACAACCGGATTCGAACTCGCGACCTTTGAATCAAACATCGTATTCTGCCATTTCTGACGAGCGACCTACCAACTGCTCTAAAGTTTCTAAGGCTTCTGACGTCATGCATTTGTCGAAATCTGATTGGCTGAAAGTCCCTGTACAAATATACACTATAGTGCCCCAAAAGTTTAGGAAAAAAAACACAGAATGATTTTCCCTCACACAATGGATACACAATAGAATTCTAAAACGACCTCGCACGTCCGGCACCGGCACATATGGTCAGTGATGATGGAGAGTGGTAGCCGGTACATATACAGTACGGTTCACTCGCAATTCAATGTGCTCATGACATGACGAGTCTTTCAAAACAATATTGATTGACTGTGACACTGCTGACCTCGTTTTTAAAAACATTTTAAAAAGGCCATTTAAACGTTAAATCAACTGCAAACATAATTTTTTATATCACTGAGGTATATGGATGGATACGATATGTTGAGAAAAATATGTACAACTATCGAAATATACGATTATTTGGAACTATATATATTTAGGCCAATCACTTTGCCACCTGCGCGACCTTGTCACAATTGCGGCGCTCTTTTGCATATCGCATATAAGAGGCGAATGAAAGCCTTGTCAGTTCAGCGCTAAGAGTGTTTGACTGTGGATCGGCTGGTCACGGGTTCGGCTCCCGCTGAATCTGCCACAGTATATCTTTTTCTCATTTTCCTTATCTTGTTATCTAATCCTCCATGAACAGATGTAAATTTTTTCATCATTACCATTTTCATACCCCGCACCCAAACTTTTCAAACTGCAGCACATACTGATTCCGGGCGTTCGAGTACATGTACTACCGAGTTCGAATCGGCAGCTGATATTTTCTTGGCTACATTGGGGCAAAGAGGTATTAGTGTCGGACCTTGACTTTTCCAATTAGTCAAATGGTATCCTGAGCTTCAGGCTTTTTATACCCCTTCGTCATATCGAGAGGGATATCAAAAACCACTGGTGCCTGGATGGTTAATATGCTGCCCGTGAGGGAATATCTAGAAAAAGATCGCGTTCCTATTTTAAAATCGACCGAAATTCTGTTAGTTGATATCATTTAAAATCAAGCCCAAAATGTCTACTTTAATTGACATCTTGTCATCCAGCATGAGGCTTGCATGGGTACGACCAAAATTAGTCAGTGTAATTATTCGGCAATTTTGTAAAGCTGACTCAGCAATTAATGAGGTAATCCCTGTCAATCAATAAACAAACAAAAACCCTTATACTAAAAAGATCTCAGATTTACCATGCTGATCATGATTTTCCCTTTAAATTCCATGGCAGAAGTGCTTACAAATAACTCACCTAAGCTTGCACAATTTAATTAAATAATGGATTTCCTCACAAAAATGAGTGCGAACAAGCCAATCAACGTTTGATAAAATAGAACTAGAATTTATTGCCGGCAAGTCCTCCACCAATGTGGCACCAACAGAAAAAATTCTCAACGAATTGGTGATCTGAAGCGTGTGTGAAATAAACACACAAGGTTCATATCACCATATCCTGGCTATTACAGGCGAAGAAAATCTCCACTCAAACATGAAAACCTCTTTGATTCAACGGTCAGGATGCTGGACTTTCTGCCAGGTGGTCACGGATTCGACTCCCCGTGTATCCAGAAAAAAACGTTTCTCTTCATTTACTTTCTTTATTCATTCATGTACGTGTATATACATACGATATGTTGAGAAAAATCTGTACAACTATCGAAATATACGATTACTTGGAACTATTTCGGCTAATCAATTTGCCACCCTGTCACTATTGTGGCGCGCTCGTTTGCATACCGCATATAAGAGGCGAATAAAATCTCCATTTCAACATGCAAGCCTTGACGGTTTAGCGCTGAAGGTGTTTGACTGTGGATCGGCTGGTCACGGGTTCGAGCCCCGCTGAATCTGCCGAATTTTTTTATATTTTTTTTCGTCTTCCTTGTCTTGTTATCTGATCATCCATGTACAGATGTAAACATTTTCATTATCATCATTATCATACCCTGCACCCAAACTTTTCAAACTCCAGCACATACTGATTCCGGGCGTTCGAGTACATGAATTATGAGGTAGATGTATTTTTTCAATCATCGCAAATCTGCCTAAAACGGCAAGTTTTCTCAGGTACGGGTACGGCAGTGGCGTGCGTCTTTTTCATTGAAACGACCTCGCACGGCCGGCACCGACATATATCGTGGTTGATGATGGAGAGAGCGGTAGCCGGTACATATTGAGCACGGTTCACCAGCAGTTCAATGTGCTCATGACGTGACGAGAGCAAATCTCACGGGTGGGGCGGAAATTCGCCATATTGCTGACATCATCGGCGCCAACAACTGTTTCTTTTGACCCTGCCGGAGTCTTTCAAAACAATAAATGATTGTGTCTGACCCTGCTGACCTCGATTTTGAAAAACTTTTTAAAAAAGGTCGTTCAAACGTTAAGTCAACTGCAAAGATAATCTTTTATATCACTGAGGTATATACATACGATATGTTGAGAAAAATCTGTACAACTATCGAAATATACGATTACTTGGAACTATTTCGGCTAATCACTTTGCCACCTGCGCGACCTTGTCACTATTGTGGCGCGCTCGTTTGCACACCGCATATAAGAGGCGAATAAAATCTCCATTTCAACATGCAAGCCTTGACGGTTCAGCGCTGAAGGTGTTTGACTGTTGATCGGCTGGTCACGGGTTCGACCCCCGGTGAATCTGCCGAATTTTTTTCTTTTTTTCTTCTTCCTTGTCTTGTTATCTAATCATCCATGTACAGATGTAAACATTTTTATTATCATCATTATCATACCCTGCACCCAAACTTTTCAAACTCCATCACATACTGATTCCGGGCGTTCGAGTACATGAATTATGAGGTAGATGTATTGTTTCAATCATCGCAAATCTGCCTAAAACGCAAGTTTTCTCAGGTACGGGTACGGCAGTGGCGTGCGTCTTTTTCATTGAAACGACCTCGCACGGCCGGTGTAATGTTTTTGAGTGTTTCTGTTTTTGAGTGTTTCCCCTCATTGTTTGGGAACGCTCAAAAATAGATTGACAAGTTTTTCTGTGTATCCCCCCTATTGAAAAGTCGTGGTCTCTCTAGCTGCCTATTGTTTGGAAACACTGACACATGGGAAACAACCACAGGTGTTACACCGGCACCGACATATATCGTCGTTGATGATGGAGAGAGCGGTAGCCGGTACATATTGAGCACGGTTCACTAGCAGTTCAATGTGCTCATGACGTGACGAGAGCAAATCTCACGGTTGGGGCGGAAATTCGCCATATTGCTGACATCATCGGCGCCAACAACTATTTCTTTTGACCCTGCCGGAGTCTTTCAAAACAATAAATGATTGTGTCTGACCCTGCTGACCACGATTTTGAAAAACTTTTTAAAAAAGGTCATTCAAACGTTAAATCAACTGCAAAGATAATCTTTTATATCACTGAGGTATATACATACGATATGTTGAGAAAAATCTGTAAAACTATCGAAATATACGATGTGACGGAGCGGGGATTTAGGCTATTGCACGGGCCTGGTCACAAATTAGAAAAAGACGGCTGAATGTATAGTTATTTACATGTATTAAAAATTAACAAGAACAAGAAAAATATATTTATAAAATTAACATTTCACCGCTCAAATCCAACAACTAAAAGTCTGTTTACACATTACCAAAGTCCAAAGCTCCCTCCACTCCGGCTCCACTCCCTGGGCGCGGTCAATTCCCAACAACGGCTCCTTCACCTACCACCGGCCTCCCAACACGTAACACACGTAACACACGTCTCTCCGAACTCCTCTCCCGTTACCACACGACAACACACGACACAAAAGTGTCCGTCCCGACACGCAGTCGGTCCAATGCTACTCCAGTAGCCACCAAGCACGTAGCTGGTTTACAAATTAACGGTCTGGCGACACCTTGGCCGCAAAGCCAACTCATGGTTCGCCGACACGATGGCAGCAATGCCAAGGCGCTCCAACCCGCGGCTGGACGCAAATAACAGGTGAGAACACCACGACTCTCCGACACACAGCCGGTTCACATTCCACCAGGAATGACGACCACGTTGGTCAAACGGAATTGAGTTCGGCACGTACGATGTACAACTTCTCCTTACAGAGGCCAGCCAGGAACTGCCCACACCCAGTCCAGCTCCAACTAATGAACCCAAGAGTTATATAAGTCTATGTCCATGAGTAATCACACAACGTCCTGAAGTTACCAAAGTCCTATTCAACACACTCAAGCCAAAGGTCTAAATTAACATGTAATAATATGACTGAAATACCAGTTACACATTCAGCCTAACCAGAGACAAATTATGAATAAATAAAACTATTAAGGCCAACAACTCAGGCCTAACACAAAGGCCTGTGATGCCATTCATCACATTCCTTCCCCCTTTAAAAGAAAAACCTGTAATGAAAATACAGTTTTTCCAACCAAAAGCAAACAATAAAATGTCCATCAATCACAACATGACGTAACCCACACATTCAACCACAGACAAACTCCAACTTCCACACGAAAAATATCCACTCACACACGAGATAAACAATCCGGTGCAACATTATCTGAACCTTTCTTGTGAACTATGGTCAAATCATACTCTTGTAGGGCTAAACTCCACCTAAGGAGCTTCTGGTTCGAATCCTTGACCCGGTCTAACCAAACTAAGGGGTTATGATCCGTTTCCAGAATTGTCTCATGTCCGAGTAAGCATGTCGTAGCAACCTTACAGCCCACACTATTCCTAAGCATTCCTTCTCGATTGTCGCAAGATGCGCCTCACGGTCCAGAAGCTTCCTGCTCAAGTAGGCGATGGGATGTTCCAACTGATCGTCTCCGACTTGTGCCAACACCGCGCCCAACCCTCGCTCGCTTGCATCAACCTGCAATAGAAATGGTTTAGAGTAGTTTGGGGGTGATAACACCGGGTGCATCTGCAGAGCTTGTTTCAGATTCTGAAATGAAGTTTCACACTCCTCTGACCACCGGACCTTATTGGACCTCTCTTTCTTTGTCAGGTCAGTCAGGGGGGCTGCTAACTCTGAAAAACAAGGGATGAATCTACGGTAGTACCCTGCCATGCCCAAAAATCGTCTCACCTCCTTCTTGGTCTCTGGGATCTTGAACAGGGCAATTGCTTCAACTTTGGCTTTTATCGGTTCAATCTTCCCTGAACCAATAACATGTCCTAAATAATCTAGTGAAGCATGCCCAAGGAACACCTTGCTAGGCTTTGCTTTCAAATTCGCCTTTTTGAGGCGCTTGAAACCCTCCTCAAGATGTTTCAAGTGATCCGGGAACGAGTCAGAAAATATTGCCACATCATCAATGTACACGACAACATAGTCTTCAGTACCATCTAAGACTTCATTCATCATTCTCGTGAAGGTCATGGGAGCATTTTTCATACCGAAAGGCATTACTCTAAAGGACCATGAACCAAACGGACTCACAAAAGTTGAAGCCAATTTTGCTGCATCCGTCAAGGGTATAGCGTAATAGCCCTTGCAAACATCGATTACTGAAACGAATTTTGCCCTACTGACCTTCTCAATCAACTCTTCAATACGGGGTAAGTTCCCGCCGCTATCGGTCTCAGTTACCCGGTTCAAGGCTCTAAAATCAACACACATTCGGATGCTACCATCCTTTTTAGGAACTATCACCAAACCAGAACCCCAAGGGCCAGGGTTTGCTTGCTCCAGTATCTGGGCCTGCGCCAACTCTTTGATGTGTTGCCACAGACCAGCCTTCTGAGATTCAGGACAACGATAGGCTCGGGTTCTCACAGGCCTTGCACCTTCCACTAACTTCACATCATGGACTGCGGCATTAGTGGCCGAAGGGACATCTGAAAAAATAGCAGAGTATTTAATCACAAGTTGCTTAATTTGCTTGTTCTCTGTAGCAGACAAGCCTTCAGATATATGGACGTCTTTCCAAGTCTGAGTGGGCGTTTGCTTTGGAAGACAATTATCAACGTCATTTCACTCTCCCCAAAGATATACGCCTGTGCATAAAATGCAACCTTGTCTCTATCCTTCCACTTCCTGAGCAGGTTCACATGGAATATACGAAGTTTCTTCCTGCGTTTCCCAGTGTCGACCTCAAAATCAACAGGAGAAACCTTTCGGACAATGGGATAGGGTCCCTGCCATGTTGACTTCAATTTACTTGCAGCTGAAGGGAGCATGACCAGCACCTCTTCTCCAACTTCATAAGTTTTTTTCCGTGCATTACGATCATAGTAGGTCTTCTGTTTTTTCTGACTCTTTGTCACGTTTTCATGTACCAAATCTGTCATAGCCGCCAGACGATTCCTCGCAGACAGAACATATTCTACAATGTTCTCATCTTGCGGGGTCTCCTCAGTCCAGCTTTCCTTTAGAACCGCTAATGGCCCCCGTACTGCGCGACCATACAGCAACTCGAAAGGACTGAACCCGGTACTCTCTTCCGGCACCTCCCTGTATGCGAACATGAGATACGGAAGAACCTTGTCCCATCTTTCGGTTCTTCAGAAACAAATTTCCGTAACATACCTTTTAGAGTGGAGTGAAAACGTTCCACCAAACCATTTGCCATTGGATGGTAACACGAGGTCTTCATCTTCTTAATCCCAAGCCGTGGAAGCAATTGAGTCATCAGTTCGCTCACAAAGTTGGAACCCTGGTCGCTGAGTAACTCGTCGGGTATGCCATATCTGGAAAACATTTCTATTAACCCATCCGCTACCGAAGCGGCCGTCGTCTCCTTAAGAGGGATGGCATCAGGAAATCTAGTGCCATAATCCACCAGAGTCAACAAGTATTTGTTGCCTTTTGAGCTGCGTTCCACCGGGCCAACTATGTCGATAGCTACCTTGTAAAAAGGTCGCCCGACAACTGGAACACTTACCAAGGGAGCCTTTTCAGAGGCCAGTTTTCTTGAACACTTCTGGCAATTGGGACAAGTGCTGCAGTACTTCTCAACGTCCTTGTGTAGACCAGGCCAGAAATAATGCTCAACCAGTCGACCTTTGGTTTTAGTTACACCTAAATGACCTGCCAATGGAATACTATGAGCCAAGTCTAACAAATCTAACCGATACTCCTGAGGAACTAACAACTGGTCAAAGTATTGTTGTCGGCCTTCCATAAAAGAGCGTCGATATGCCAAACCATCCCTCCAGAAGTATCCAATGGAGTCCTTCGGCAACGACCTCTCACATTTTTGCAAAACTTTCTGAAGTTTTACGTCAGCTTTTTGCCGCTTGGCTAACTCTGTGGGGCCCAATCTCCACATACCTAAATGAGGCAAGTCTACATTACCTTGGCCTCATGAAAACTCTGTATAAATGCCTTTACCCGAGTCTCTTCTTGTTCTTCATGCTCTTTCAGCATGTCTATAACCTGTGACTTAATCAACCCAGAATAAATTAACCCTCGTTCGTCACACAGCACACACAACTCAGCAACCGTCAGCTTGGTTAAGTTTTCAGGCAACATCTTTCATGCAGCTGTAAGATTCACACTCAACATATACAGTAATTCAACAGGTTACACATATTGTGACCAAATTCGTCTCAAGTTTGCTTACTACCAAAATACAATTAAAAAAACTACAATTTAGCAAATTTGCTACATATATGTGACCAGACCCCACTTCTGGTACCAATGTGACGGAGCGGGGATTTAGGCTATTGCACGGGCCTGGTCACAAATTAGAAAAAGACGGCTGAATGTATAGTTATTTACATGTATTAAAAATTAACAAGAACAAGAAAAATATATTTATAAAATTAACATTTCACAGCTCAAATCCAACAACTAAAAGTCTGTTTACACATTACCAAAGTCCAAAGCTCCCTCCACTCCGGCTCCACTCCCTGGGCGCGGTCAATTCCCAACAACGGCTCCTTCACCTACCACCGGCCTCCCAACACGTAACACACGAAACACACGTCTCTCCGAACTCCTCTCCCGTTACCACACGACAACACACGACACAAAAGTGTCCGTCCCGACACGCAGTCGGTCCAATGCTACTCCAGTAGCCACCAAGCACGTAGCTGGTTTACAAATTAACGGTCTGGCGACACCTTGGCCGCAAAGCCAACTCATGGTTCGCCGACACGATGGCAGCAATGCCAAGGCGCTCCAACCCGCGGCTGGACGCAAATAACAGGTGAGAACACCACGACTCTCCGACACACAGCCGGTTCACATTCCACCAGGAATGACGACCACGTTGGTCAAACGGAATTGAGTTCGGCACGTACGATGTACAACTTCTCCTTACAGAGGCCAGCCAGGAACTGCCCACACCCAGTCCAGCTCCAACTAATGAACCCAAGAGTTATATAAGTCTATGTCCATGAGTAATCACACAACGTCCTGAAGTTACCAAAGTCCTATTCAACACACTCAAGCCAAAGGTCTAAATTAACATGTAATAATATGACTGAAATACCAGTTACACATTCAGCCTAACCAGAGACAAATTATGAATAAATAAAACTATTAAGGCCAACAACTCAGGCCTAACACAAAGGCATGTGATGCCATTCATCACAACGATTACTTGGAACTATTTCGGCTAATCACTTTGCCACCTGCGCGACCTTGTCACTATTGTGGAGCGCTCGTTTGCATACCGCATATAAGAGGCGAACAAAATCTCCATTTCAACATGCAAGCCTTGACGGTTCAGCGTTAAAGGTGTTTGACTGTGGATCGGCTGGTCACGGGTTCGACCCCCGGTGAATCTCCAAAAAAAAATTCCTTTTTTCTTCTTCCTTGTCTTGTTATCTAATCATCCATGTACAGATGTAAACATTTTCATTATCATCATTATCATACCCCGCACCCAAACTTTTCAAACTCCATCACATACTGATTCCGGGCGTTCGAGTACATGAATTATGAGGTAGATGTATTGTTTCAATCATCGCAAATCTGCCTAAAACGGCAAGTTTTCTCAGGTACGGGTACGGCAGTGGCGTGCGTCTTTTTCATTGAAACGACCACGCACGGCCGGCACCGACATATATCGTCGTTGATGATGGAGAGAGCGGTATATCCGGTACATATTGAGCACGGTTCACTAGCAGTTCAATGTGCTCATGACGTGACGAGAGCAAATCTCACGGGTGGGGCGGAAATTCGCCATATTGCTGACATCATCGGCGCCAACAACTATTTCTTTTGACCCTGCCGGAGTCTTTCAAAACAATAAATGATTGTGTCTGACCCTGCTGACCACGATTTTGAAAAACTTTTTAAAAAAGGTCATTCAAACGTTAAATCAACTGCAAAGATAATCTTTTATATCACTGAGGTACATGTACATATAGTATTACATGTATTAGCATTATCAGTATCATTATTATCAATATCACTTTTATCTTGAAACCTTCTGAACCCGAACTTTATAAACTGTAGAACACACACTGATTTCAGTCTGCAACGAAGATCTCACCAAAACTGATTGTAACTGACGAATTTCCTAGACATGTCCAAAACCACCTCACAACACTTGCAGGAATTGTTATTAGTGAAGTTTGTACATTCTTTACAAAAACAATAATATCTTGTACTTACCTGCGGTAGTGTTTCCAGCAAGAAGCAGAAGAGCCCATTTTAGAAGGACTATTTTTACGGCCATGTTGAACCGATTTTTTCTCGCAAAATAGAGAGTTAAAGGATGCAGATCCAAATGTTGCTTAACTTGCAATGAAAAGTGATCAAGGAGATTTCGTAATGAAAATGGACGTGCCACTATCACGGAACAACTTCAGAAAATATGAATCCATCCGGAACTAACTGGTCGATGTCCACCTACGTTCCCGGTATAGATTCTGAATGAATGGATTGTGGCGGGACCAATATGCACGAGTCAATCGAATAGGCCAAAGAGAACCAAACCACTGTTTATGAGACCCCCGAAAGAGTTCAGATGCAAAAGTCGCTAATTCCTTTTCTAGTCTTCGAGCAAACACAACATTCAGTCAAAATGGACGATTTTCGATGGGACCTGGCGACTTCTGTCCTAAAAAGTTGTTTTGATATTCAAACGCATTAATCAGCTTAAGTAATTTATTGCTATTAAAATGATCAATTGAAAGCTTGTACAAATAATGTGAGCATGTTATTTATATTGACTGCAGCGGATCATTACTTAATTCCTCGCGTGGAACTGTTTTAGCGGTTGTCAATATCACAATAACTAGTTGATACTTCTATTCAGTGGTTTTTATTCACTCTAAATCGATCGGCTTCAGCGCCATTGAAGATCCGCGGCATTAGCGTCATACACGAGAACATTTAACGCGACCACTATTTATATTCAGCGTGTCTCTAAATAACCACAACACGACATCCCTCCCTTAATACTTAATTACTTTAGTAATTAGATAAAGAAATTCCAAACCAAGAATGTCCTAGTTTTAACTCAACTCAGGTTTGGAGGGGTCGTCTCAAACTCTAAAGATATAATTCAAACTACTTAAACTCGAAATGGTACGTGAATACTGATTGACTTATGATTGTCCAACTCTAATAACATGAACACTAATAGTCCAGAAAACAGTCAACTCATAATCACTCAAACCCGTAACGATCATTTAAAATAGAGAATTAAAGATTGCAGATCCAAATGTTGCTTAACTTGCAATGAAAAAGTGATCAAGTAGATAATGTGAGCATGTCATTTATATTGACTGCAGCGGATCATTACTTAATTCCTCGCGTGGGACTGTTTTAGCGGTCGCTTAGCAACCCTTCATATGGTGATGAGTCATCTGCTGCAGTCGTATAATTATTCATCTTCTGCAACGATTTGTTCGGTCTTTCAAGTGTCGTCTGCTCACACTGACAAATATTTGTTAAACAAAGTGAAGAAACTTTGTTCAGATGGTCGAAATGATCAACTTTCCTTCAAATATTTCTTGAGAAAAACCTTAAGTTTGGAGAAAACGTGTATATTCTGGATGTCGTCTGCTCAAGTTGAATGAGTTGTTGTTGTTCGGCCGGATCTTGGGTCCTATTCGGTTGCTTCTGTCTTTGTTTGACTCTGAACAGATGGCCTCTGGTCAAAGTAAGTAAGACAAGGTACTGACAGTCAATGTCACTGTTGGTGATCACAGCTAGGTGATAATTTGTTTCACTTCCTCTGTTTGTACCTAATACGCAGTTCTTTATCTTGCCACATACGTATTACTCTGTAATATGTTTGGTTTTTAATAAAATTTGAATTTGAATTTGATATTCACTACACTCCGGATGCTGTGGATGGATCGTGTCCTTCCCCATAGGAAGACTATGTTTCAGATGACTGATAGAATGCCCCAGGAGTCTGGGATGGATTGTAGGAGTCTAGGAACAATCGAACAAAAGAACCCATATATACTGGTGTTGTGCGTCAGACATTCGACTTTGATATACGATTAAGTTAACGTGTCTTAAAGCTGTCCAAAATACAAATGGAAATCAATAAGATCTCACAGGGTTGTAAAAAGGTGCGATGACGGGAACTAGGCTGAATATGACGTGCCACGCTACCCCGCGTCAACCGGAAGTAGTCGTCATTCCATGTTGGGCACAGAGGCGGACACAAGTCCTCCATCATAGGGTCAGTTCTTAATGCACCTCTTTGCGTCCTCTGTCATTTTTCAACATGGCAAAACTCAGGGCTGAGTTGTTAAAAAAGCACGTATTAAAGCTTTAACGGCACCGTTAGGTCTTGGTGGGATGAACTGAAAGAGATAACGTCCTTAAGGTTACTTAATTCAACTAAACCGTTTAGTAGGGATAACGTGATTTTTGTTCTTTTGAACAAACGGCCTCTGCTGATCAAACTGGTCGCATCAAGCAGTAAAGTTCAAAACGGTCGTCGGCAGGGAGCGACACCTTGGGGAGGAAATAGTTCACATTTGAGGTCAGGCAGGTCTTGCTGGCGTCGGTGAAGGAGGCTGACGCGCACTGAGAGTCCCTGGCACAGAAGTCCATGCACTTGATTATGGTCGGGGTGTCTGTGTGCGTCCTCAGAATGCTTCCAGATGGAATCTTCGCTTTTGAGTGGAATTCAAACGTGGCGCCTGAAATGGAGAGAATTTGTAATAAAGAGGAACGTGTGTTCAGCCGCCCTTCCGAAGCGAAGGTAGTTGTGACTCGAGACGAATGATAGACACTCTGAACCTGAATTGAAAGCTAGTACTATAGGCTACGGCTTCTTTGGACAGGCCGATGAAGCTGTCTAGCGTGGAGGAAAATATGAAGAACACAAGTGAACGGGAAGTGCACGTGTTGTACGATGTGCAAACGGTCGCTTCAGGCAAGGACCTAAACATTGTACAATATGTTTAGGTCTGTGTTGCTGGGGTTGACCTACCTTGTCCCCCATTGTTGTTATTATCACAGAAGGTCTTTGCTCTCTTCATGTCGTCTGCTGTCAGACCCCGGTCGAATAACATGACACAGCTCATCGATGCGTTCAGAGACGCTGAACGTACTTGTTTACCGAAGTTTACAAGGCTCGCGGAGGTATCTGGCGCAGCGCTCGTGCTTTCCAGCTGCGTCTCCGGGGTGAACCCATCCAAATAACCAATCACATTTCTTGACGATTTGTCGTATGATACGCCAAAGAACATCCAAACACCGTGAGAGAATTTCATATCAAAGTCATGTCCTGGAGTACCTCTCCCGATTATGCTAATGTGGAGAGTCATTTTGGGCCACACCCAGACCAGCGATCCGAACGACAAGCCCTTCCCCGGCCACTCCATAATCGGCGCCTGAGTCCCTGAGAGCAGTTTCAAGTACCCCGTGAGTGTGAACCCGTCACGCTTGCTCAAGTCCATGGTTGTCGATTTCCCCACGCTGAAATAGGACGAGGAGTTGCCGGAAAAGCGAATAGCGCTCCTGGGTCTTTGGGTCGGTCCGTCGGTGAATGTGACTCCATGGAGGGTGGCATGGTTGTCGTTGCCCGAGAGGTCATCTCCCTTCGCTTCAGCCGTCAAGGGCCAGTAGCCGACAGGAACGGGGTTGAACACAGCTGTCAAAAAAGAACAATGAGTTTATTAGAGCGCTGTATAGGAGCGAGGTGGTAGTCCATCGAAATAGGCTTCGATCCGCTATACGCTGGACTTTTAGTAGGGCGGGCCGGATTTTGTTTCCCTGAACCTTTCGGGCAGTACAGTGACCATTTCTACACAGGTTCTCAGCCAATCAGAATCCGATAAATCTGTGTCGTCATCGGGGCATCATCATTAAACTGTGGTTGGATCTTGAAGATGGACTATTGTTATAGCCCTTTCTGTAGGTATGTTGTAGGCAGCATAACTCAAATATCTAAAATCTAAATAACAAGGGAAAAGAAACGCATTTTAAAAATAAAATATAAAGAAGAAAAAGAAAAATGTTGTCCACAACCGGATTCGAACTCGCGATCTTTGAATCAAACATCGTATTCTGCCAATTCTGACGAGCGACCTACCAACTGCTCTAAAGTTTCTAAGGCTTCTGACGTCATGCATTTGTCGAAATCTGATTGGCTGAAAGTCCCTGTACAAATATACACTATAGTGCCCCAAAAGTTTAGGAAAAAAAACACAGAATGATTTTCCCTCACACAATGGATACACAATAGAATTCTAAAACGACCTCGCACGTTCGGCACCGGCACATATGGTCAGTGATGATGGAGAGTGGTAGCCGGTACATATACAGTACGGTTCACTCGCAATTCAATGTGCTCATGACGTGACGAGTCTTTCAAAACAATATTGATTGACTGTGACACTGCTGACCTCGTTTTTAAAAACTTTTTAAAAAGGCCATTTAAACGTTAAATCAACTGCAAACATAATTTTTTATATCACTGAGGTATATGGATGGATACGATATGTTGAGAAAAATATGTACAACTATCGAAATATACGATTATTTGGAACTATATATATTTAGGCCAATCACTTTGCCACCTGCGCGACCTTGTCACAATTGCGGCGCTCTTTTGCATATCGCATATAAGAGGCGAATGAAAGCCTTGTCAGTTCAGCGCTAAGAGTGTTTGACTGTGGATCGGCTGGTCACGGGTTCGGCTCCCGCTGAATCTGCCACAGTATCTCTTTTTCTCATTTTCCTTATCTTGTTGTCTAATCCTCCATGAACAGATGTAAATTTTTTCATCATTACCATTTTCATACCCCGCACCCAAACTTTTCAAACTGCAGCACATACTGATTCCGGGCGTTCGAGTACATGTACTACCGAGTTCGAATCGGCAGCTGATATTTTCTAGGCTACATTGGGGCAAAGAGGTATTAGTGTCGGACCTTGACTTTTCCAATTAGTCAAAGGGTATCCTGAGCTTCAGGCTTTTTATACCCCTTCGTCATATCGAGAGGGATATCAAAAACCACTGGTGCCTGGATGGTTAATATGCTGCCCGTGAGGGAATATCTAGAAAAAGATCGCGTTCCTATTTCAAAATCGACCGAAATTCTGTTAGTTGATATCATTTAAAATCAAGCCCAAAATGTCTACTTTAATTGACATCTTGTCATCCAGCTTGAGGCTTGCATGGGTACGACCATAATTAGTCAGTGTAATTATTCGGCAATTTTGTGTAGCTGACTCAGCAACTAATGAGGTAATCCCTGTCAATCAATAAACAAAAACCCTTATACTAAATAGATCTCAGATTTACCATGCTCATCATGATTTTCCCTTTAAATTCCATGGCAGAAGTGCTTACAAATACCTCACCTAAGCTTGCACAATTTAATTAAATAATGGATTTTCTCACAAAGAGTGCGTACAAGCCAATCAACGTTTGACTCAAAACAACTATAATTTATTGCCGGCAGGTCCTCCATCAATGTGGCAACAACAGAAAAAATTCTCAACGAATTGGTGATCTGAAGCGTGTGTGAAATAAACACACAAGGTTCATATAACCATAGCCTGGTTATTACAGGCGAAGAAAATCTCCACTCAAACATGAAAACCTCTTTGATTCAACGGTTAGGATGCTGGACTTTCTGCCAGGTGGTCACGGATTCGACTCCCCGTGTATCCAGAAAAAAACGTTTCTCTTCATTTATTTTCTTTATTCATTCATGTACGTGTATATACATACGATATGTTGAGAAAAATCTGTACAACTATCGAAATATACGATTACTTGGAACTATTTCGGCTAATCACTTTGCCACCCTGTCACTATTGTGGCGCGCTCGTTTGCATACCGCATATAAGAGGCGAATAAAATCTCCATTTCAACATGCAAGCCTTGACGGTTCAGCGCTGAAGGTGTTTGACTGTGGATCGGCTGGTCACGGGTTCGACCCCCGGTGAATCTGCCGAATTTTTTTATATTTTTTTCTTCTTCCTTGTCTTGTCATCTGATCATCAATGTACAGATGTAAACATTTTCATTATCATCATTATCATACCCCGCACTCAAACTTTTCAAACTCCAGCACATACTGATTCCGGGCGTTCGAGTACATGAATTATGAGGTAGATGTATTGTTTCAATCATCGCAAATCTGCCAAAAACGGCAAGTTTTCTCAGGTACGGGTACGGCAGTGGCGTGCGTCTTTTTCATTGAAACGACCTCGCACGGCCGGCACCGACATATATCGTCGTTGATGATGGAGAGAGCGGTAGCCGGTACATATTGAGCACGGTTCACTAGCAGTTCAATGTGCTCATGACGTGACGAGAGCAAATCTCACGGGTGGGGCGGAAATTCGCCATATTGCTGACATCATCGGCGCCAACAACTGTTTCTTTTGACCCTGCCGGAGTCTTTCAAAACAAGAAATGATTGTGTCTGACCCTGCTGACCTCGATTTTGAAAAACTTTTTAAAAAAGGTCATTCAAACGTTAAATCAACTGCAAAGATAATCTTTTATATCACTGAGGTATATATATACGATATGTTGAGAAAAATCTGTACAACTATCGAAATATACGATTACTTGGAACTATTTCGGCTAATCACTTTGCCACCTGCACGACCTTGTCACTATTGTGGAGCGCTCGTTTGCATACCGCATATAAGAGGCGAATAAAATCTCCATTTCAACATGCAAGCCTTGACGGTTCAGCGCTGAAGGTGTTTGACTGTGGATCGGCTGGTCACGGGTTCGACCCCCGGTGAATCTGCCGATTTTTTTTGGATTTTTTTCTTCTTCCTTGTCTTGTTATCTAATCATCCATGTACAGATGTAAACATTTTTATTATCATCATTATCATACCCTGCAACCAAACTTTTCAAACTCCATCACATACTGATTCCGGGCGTTCGAGTACATGAATTATGAGGTAGATGTATTGTTTCAATCATCGCAAATCTGCCTAAAACGCGAGTTTTCTCAGGTACGGGTACGGCAGTGGCGTGCGTCTTTTTCATTGAAACGACCTCGCACGGCCGGTGTAATGTTTTTGAGTGTTTCTGTTTTTGAGTGTTTCCCCTCATTGTTTGGGAACGCTCAAAAATAGATTGACAAGTTTTTCTGTGTATCCCCCTATTGAAAAGTCGTGGTCTCTCTAGCTGCCTATTGTTTGGAAACACTGACACATGGAAACAACCACAGATGTTACACCGGCACCGACATATATCGTCGTTGATGATGGAGAGAGCGGTAGCCGGTACATATTGAGCACGGTTCACTAGCAGTTCAATGTGCTCATGACGTGACGAGAGCAAATCTCACGGTTGGGGCGGAAATTCGCCATATTGCTGACATCATCGGCGCCAACAACTATTTCTTTTGACCCTGCCGGAGTCTGTCAAAACAATAAATGATTGTGTCTGACCCTGTTGACCACGATTTTGAAAAACTTTTTAAAAAAGGTCATTCAAACGTTAAATCAACTGCAAAGATAATCTTTTATATCACTGAGGTATATACATACGATATGTTGAGAAAAACCTGTACAACTATCGAAATATACGATTACTTGGAACTATTTCGGCTAATCACTTTGCCACCTGCGCGACCTTGTCACTATTGTGGCGCGCTGGTTTGCATACCGCATATAAGAGGCGAACAAAATCTCCAATTCAACATGCAAGCCTTGAGGGTTCAGCGCTAAAGGTGTTTGACTGTGGATCGGCTGGTCACGGGTTCGACCCCCGGTGAATATCCAAAAAAAAATTCCTTTTTTCTTCTTCCTTGTCTTGTTATCTAATCATCCATGTACAGATGTAAACATTTTCATTATCATCATTATCATACCCCGCACCCAAACTTTTCAAACTCCATCACATACTGATTCCGGGCGTTCGAGTACATGAATTATGAGGTAGATGTATTTTTTCAATCATCGCAAATCTGCCTAAAACGGCACTAGTTTTCTCAGGTACGGGCACGGCAGTGGCGTGCGTCTTTTTCATTGAAACGACCTCGCACGGCCGGCACCGACATATATCGTCGTTGATGATGGAGAGAGCGGTATATCCGGTACATATTGAGCACGGTTCACTGGCAGTTCAATGTGCTCATGACGTGACGAGAGCAAATCTCACGGGTGGGGCGGAAATTCGCCATATTGCTGACATCATCGGCGCCAACAACTGTTTCTTTTGACCCTGCCGGAGTCTTTCAAAACAATAAATGATTGTGTCTGACCCTGCTGACCTCGATTTTGAAAAACTTTTTAAAAAAGGTCATTCAAACCTTAAATCAACTGCAAAGATAATCTTTTATATCACTGAGGTACATGTACATATAGTATTATTAGCATTATCAGTATCATTATTATCAATATCACTTTTATCTTGAAACCTTCTGAACCCGAACTTTATAAACTGAAGAACACACACTGATTTCAGACTGCAACGAAGATCTCACCAAAACTGATTGTAACTGACGAATTTCCTAGACATGTCCAAAACCACCTCACAACACTTGCAGGAATCGTTATTAGTGAAGTTTGTACATTCTTTACAAAAACAATAATATCTTGTACTTACCGACGGTAGTGTTTCCAGCAAGAAGCAGAAGAGCCCATTTTAGAAGGACTATTTTTACGGCCATGTTGAACCGATTTTTTCTCGCAAAATAGAGAATTAAAGGATGCAGATCCAAATGTTGCTTAACTTGCAATGAAAAGTGATCAAGGAGATTTCGTAATGAAAATGGACGTGCCACTATCACGGAACAACTTCAGAAAATATGAATCCATCCGGAACTAACTGGTCGATGTCCACCTACGTTCCCGGTATGGATTCTGAATGAATGGATTGTGGCGGGACCAATATGCACGAGTCAATCGAATAGGCCAAAGAGAACCAAACCACTGTTTATGAGACCCCCGAAAGAGTTCAGATGCAAAAGTCGCTAATTCCTTTTCTAGTCTTCGAGCAAACACAACATTCAGTCAAAATGGACGATTTTCGATGGGACCTGGCGACTTCTGTCCTAAAAAGTTGTTTTGATATTCAAACGCATTAATCAGCTTAAGTAATTTATTGCTATTAAAATGATCAATTGAAAGCTTGTACAAATAATGTGAGCATGTTATTTATATTGACTGCAGCGGATCATTACTTAATTCCTCGCGTGGAACTGTTTTAGCGGTTGTCAATATCACAATAACTAGTTGATACTTCTATTCAGTGGTTTTTATTCACTCTAAATCGATCGGCTTCAGCGCCATTGAAGATCCGCGGCATTAGCGTCATACACGAGAACATTTAACGCGACCACTATTTATATTCAGCGTGTCTCTAAATAACCACAACACGACATCCCTCCCACTTAATTACTTTAGTAATTAGATAAAGAAATTCCAAACCAAGAATGTCCTAGTTTTAACTCAACTCAGGTTTGGAGGGGTCGTCTCAAACTCTAAAGATATAATTCAAACTACTTAAACTCGAATACTGATTGACTTATGATTGTCCAACTCTAATAACATGAACACTAATAGTCCAGAAAACAGTCAACTCATAATCACTCAAACCCGTAACGATCATTTAAAATAGAGAATTAAAGATTGCAGATCCAAATGTTGCTTAACTTGCAATGAAAAAGTGATCAAGTAGATAATGTGAGCATGTCATTTATATTGACTGCAGCGGATCACTACTTAATTCCTCGCGTGGGACTGTTTTAGCGGTCGCTTAGCAACCCTTCATATGGTGATGAGTCATCTGCTGCAGTCGTATAATTATTCATCTTCTGCAACGATTTGTTCGGTCTTTCAAGTGTCGTCTGCTCACACTGACAAATATTTGTTAAACAAAGTGAAGAAACTTTGTTCAGATGGTCGAAATGATCAACTTTCGTTCAAATATTTCTTGAGAAAAACCTTAAGTTTGGAGAAAACGTGTATATTCTGGATGTCGTCTGCTCAAGTTGAATGAGTTGTTGTTGTTCGGCCGGATCTTGGGTCCTATTCGGTTGCTTCTGTCTTTGTTTGACTCTGAACAGATGGCCTCTGGTCAAAGTAAGTAAGACAAGGTACTGACAGTCAATGTCACTGTTGGTGATCACAGCTAGGTGATAATTTGTTTCACTTCCTCTGTTTGTACCTAATACGCAGTTCTTTATCTTGCCACCTACGTATTACTCTGTAATATGTTTGGTTTTCAATAAAATTTGAATTTGAATTTGATATTCACTACACTCCGGATGCTGTGGATGGATCGTGTCCTTCCCAATAGGAAGACTATTTTTCAGATGACTGATAGAATGCCCCAGGAGTCTGGGATGGATTGTAGGAGTCTAGGAACAATCGAACAAAAGAACCCATATATACTGGTGTTGTGCGTTAGACATTCGACTTTGATATACAATTAAGTTAACGTGTCTTAAAGCTGTCCAAAATACAAATGGTAATCAATAAGATCTCACAGGGTTGTAAAAAGGTGCGATGACGGGAACTAGGCTGAATATGACGTGCCACGCTATCCCGCGCCAACCGGAAGTAGTCGTCATTCCATGTTGGGCACAGAGGCGGACACAAGTCCTCCATGATAGGGTCAGTTCTTAATGCACCTCTTTGCGTCCTCTGTCATTTTTCAACATGGCAAAACTCAGGGCTGAGTTGTTCAAAAAGCACGTATTAAAGCTCTAACGGCACCGTTAGGTCTTGGTGGGATGAACTGAAAGAGATAACGTCCTTAAGGTTACTTAATTCAACTAAACCGTTTAGTAGGGATAACGTGATTTTTGTTCTTTTGAACAAACGGCCCCTGCTGATCAAACTGGTCGCGTCAGGCAGTAAAGTTCAAAGCGGTCGTCGGCAGGGAGCGACACCTTGGGGAGGAAATAGTTCACACTTGAGGTCAGGCAGGTCTTGCTGGCGTCGGTGAAGGAGGCTGACGCGCACTGAGAGTCCCTGGCACAGAAGTCCATGCACTTGATTATGGTCGGGGTGTCTGTGTGCGTCGTCAGAATGCTTCCAGATGGAATCTTCGCTTTGGAGTGGAATTCAAACGTGGCGCCTGAAATGGAGAGAATTTGTAATAAAGAGGAACGTGTGTTCAGCCGCCCTTCCGAAGCGAAGGTAGTTGTGACTCGAGACGAATGATAGACACTCTGAACCTGAATTGAAAGCTAGTACTATAGGCTACGGCTTCTTTGGACAGGCCGATGAAGCTGTCTAGCGTGGAGGAAAATATGAAGAACACAAGTGAACGGGAAGTGCACGTGTTGTACGATGTGCAAACGGTCGCTTCAGGCAAGGACCTAAACATTGTACAATATGTTTAGGTCTGTGTTGCTGGGGTTGACCTACCTTGTCCTCCATTGTTGTTATTATCACAGAAGGTCTTTGCTCTCTTCATGTCGTCTGCTGTCAGACCCCGGTCGAATAACATGACGCAGCTCATCGATGCGTTCAGAGACGCTGAACGTACTTGTTTACCGAAGTTTACAAGGCTCGCGGAGGTATCTGGCGCAGCGCTCGTGCTTTCCAGCTGCGTCTCCGGGGTGAACCCATCCAAATAACCAATCACATTTCTTGACGATTTGTCGTATGATACGCCAAAGAACATCCAAACACCGTGAGAGAATTTCATATCAAAGACATGTCCTGGAGTACCTCTCCCGATTATGCTAATGTGGAGAGTCATTTTGGGCCACACCCAGACCAGCGATCCGAACGACAAGCTCTTCCCCGGCCACTCCATAATCGGCGCCTGAGTCCCTGAGAGCAGTTTCAAGTACCCCGTGAGTGTGAACCCGTCACGCTTGCTCAAGTCCATGGTTGTCGATTTCCCCACGCTGAAATAGGACGAGGAGTTGCCGGAAAAGCGAATAGCGCTCCTGGGTCTTTGGGTCGGTCCGTCGGTGAATGTGACTCCATGGAGGGTGGCATGGTTGTCGTTGCCCGAAAGGTCATCTCCCTTCGCTTCAGCCGTCAAGGGCCAGTAGCCGACAGGGGCGGGGTTGAACACAGCTGTCAAAAAAGAACAATGAGTTTATTAGAGCGCTGTATAGGAGCGAGGTGGTAGCCCATCGAAATAGGCTTCGATCCGCTATACGCTGGACTTTAAGTAGGGCGGGCCGGATTTTGTTTCCCTGAACCTTTCGGGCAGTACAGTGACCATTTCTACACAGGTTCTCAGCCAATCAGAATCCGATAAATCTGTGTCGTCATCGGGGCATCATCATTTAACTGTGGTTGGATCTTGAAGATGGACTATTGTTATAGCCCTTTCTGTAGGTATGTTGTAGGCAGCATAACTCAGATATCTAAAATCTAAATAACAAGGGAAAAGAAACGCATTTTAAAAATAAAATATAAAGAAGAAAAAGAAAAATGTTGTCCACAACCGGATTCGAACTCGCGACCTTTGAATCAAACATCGTATTCTGCCATTTCTGACGAGCGACCTACCAACTGCTCTAAAGTTTCTAAGGCTTCTGACGTCATGCATTTGTCGAAATCTGATTGGCTGAAAGTCCCTGTACAAATATACACTATAGTGCCCCAAAAGTTTAGGAAAAAAAACACAGAATGATTTTCCCTCACACAATGGATACACAATAGAATTCTAAAACGACCTCGCACGTCCGGCACCGGCACATATGGTCAGTGATGATGGAGAGTGGTAGCCGGTACATATACAGTACGGTTCACTCGCAATTCAATGTGCTCATGACGTGACGAGTCTTTCAAAACAATATTGATTGACTGTGACACTGCTGACCTCGTTTTTAAAAACATTTTAAAAAGGCCATTTAAACGTTAAATCAACTGCAAACATAATTTTTTGGAACGACTTTAGAATTCCCGATCGGAAGTATAGGTCTAAGGGGCGAATGAATACCGAATAATGAACAAGTAGCCTAACCCTAACCCTAACCCTTTAAACCGATTCACAACTTATATAGTGCGGAGGAACATCCGATCGGTAATTCTAAAGTTTAGCCAATTTTTTATATCACTGAGGTATATGGATGGATACGATATGTTGAGAAAAATATGTACAACTATCGAAATATACGATTATTTGGAACTATATATATTTAGGCCAATCACTTTGCCACCTGCGCGACCTTGTCACAATTGCGGCGCTCTTTTGCATATCGCATATAAGAGGCGAATGAAAGCCTTGTCAGTTCAGCGCTAAGAGTGTTTGACTGTGGATCGGCTGGTCACGGGTTCGGCTCCCGCTGAATCTGCCACAGTATCTCTTTTTCTCATTTTCTTTATCTTGTTATCTAATCCTCCATGAACAGATGTAAATTTTTTCATCATTACCATTTTCATACCCCGCACCCAAACTTTTCAAACTGCAGCACATACTGATTCCGGGCGTTCGAGTACATGTACTACCGAGTTCGAATCGGCAGCTGATATTTTCTAGGCTACATTGGGGCAAAGAGGTATTAGTGTCGGACCTTGACTTTTCCAATTAGTCAAATGGTATCCTGAGCTTCAGGCTTTTTATACCCCTTCGTCATATCGAGAGGGATATCAAAAACCACTGGTGCCTGGATGGTTAATATGCTGCCCGTGAGGGAATATCTAGAAAAAGATCGCGTTCCTATTTTAAAATCGACCGAAATTCTGTTAGTTGATATCATTTAAAATCAAGCCCAAAATGTCTACTTTAATTGACATCTTGTCATCCAGCATGAGGCTTGCATGGGTACGACCATAATTAGTCAGCGTAATTATTCGGCAATTTTGTGTAGCTGACTCAGCAATTAATGAGGTAATCCCTGTCAATCAATAAACAAACAAAAACCCTTATACTAAAAAGATCTCAGATTTACCATCATGATGCTGATCATGATTTTCCCTTTAAATTCCATGGCAGAAGTGCTTACAAATAACTCACCTAAGCTTGCACAATTTAATTAAATAATGGATTTCCTCACAAAAATGAGTGCGAACAAGCCAGTCAACATTTGATAAAAAAGAACTATAATTTATTGCCGGCAGGTCCTCCATCAATGTGGCAACAACAGAAAAAATTCTCAACGAATTGGTGATCTGAAGCGTGTGTGAAATAAACACACAAGGTCCATATCACCATAGCCTGGCTATTACAGGCGAAGAAAATCTCCACTCAAGTGCTTACAAATACATCACCTATAAGCTGGCACAATTTAATTAAATAATGGATTTTCTCACAAAAAAGAGTGCGAACAAGCCAATCAACATTGACTGAAAACAACTATAATTTATTGCCGGCAGGTCCTCCATCAGTGTGGCACCAACAGAAAAGATTCTCAACGAATTGGTGATCTGAAGCGTGTGTGAAATAAACACACAAGGCTCATATCACCATAGCCTGGTTATTACAGGCGAAGAAAATCTCCACTCAAGTGCTTACAAATACATCACCTAAGCTGGCACAATTTAATTAAATAATGGATTTTCTCACAAAAAAGAGTGCGAATCAGCCAATCAACGTTTGATAAAATAGAACTAGAATTTATTGCCGGCAAGTCCTCCACCAATGTGGCACCAACAGAAAAAATTCTCAACGAATTGGTGATCTGAAGCGTGTGTGAAATAAACACACAAGGTTCATATCACCATAGCCTGGCTATCACAGGCGAAGATAATCTCCACTCAAACATGAAAACCTCTTTGATTCAACGGTCAGGATGCTGGACTTTCTGCCAGGTGGTCACGGATTCAACTCCCCGTGTATCCAGAAAAAAACGTTTCTCTTCATTTACTTTCTTTATTCATTCATGTACGTGTATATACATACGATATGCTGAGAAAAATCTGTACAACTGTCGAAATATACGATTACTTGGAACTATTTCGGCTAATCACTTTGCCACCCTGTCACTATTGTGGCGCGCTCGTTTGCATACCGCATATAAGAGGCGAATAAAATCTCCATTTCAACATGCAAGCCTTGACGGTTCAGCGCTGAAGGTGTTTGACTGTGGATCGGCTGGTCACGGGTTCGAGACCCGGTGAATCTGCCGAATTTTTTAATATTTTTTTCTTCTTCCTTGTCTTGTCATCTGATCATCAATGTACAGATGTAAACATTTTCATTATCATCATTATCATACCCCGCACCCAAACTTTTCAAACTCCAGCACATACTGATTCCGGGCGTTCGAGTACATGAATTATGAGGTAGATGTATTGTTTCAATCATCGCAAATCTGCCTAAAACGGCAAGTTTTCTCAGGTACGGGTACGGCAGTGGCGTGCGTCTTTTTCATTGAAACGACCTCGCACGGCCGGCACCGACATATATCGTCGTTGATGATGGAAAGAGCGGTAGCCGGTACATATTGAGCACGGTTCACTAGCAGTTCAATGTGCTCATGACGTGACGAGAGCAAATCTCACGGGTGGGGCGGAAATTCGCCATATTGCTGACATCATCGGCGCCAACAACTGTTTCTTTTGACCCTGCCGGAGTCTTTCAAAACAATAAATGATTGTGTCTGACCCTGCTGACCTCGATTTTGAAAAACTTTTTAAAAAAGGTCATTCAAACGTTAAATCAACTGCAAAGATAATCTTTTATATCACTGAGGTATATACATACGATATGTTGAGAAAAATCTGTACAACTATCGAAATATACGATTACTTGGAACTATTTCGGCTAATCACTTTGCCACCTGCGCGACCTTGTCACTATTGTGGCGCGCTCGTTTGCATACCGCATATAAGAGGCGAATAAAATCTCCATTTCAACATGCAAGCCTTAACGGTTCAGCGCTGAAGGTGTTTGACTGTGGATCGGCTGGTCACGGGTTCGACCCCCGGTGAATCTGCCGATTTTTTTTGGATTTTTTTCTTCTTCCTTGTCTTGTTATCTAATCATCCATGTACAGATGTAAACATTTTTATTATCATCATTATCATACCCTGCAACCAAACTTTTCAAACTCCATCACATACTGATTCCGGGCGTTCGAGTACATGAATTATGAGGTAGATGTATTGTTTCAATCATCGCAAATCTGCCTAAAACGCGAGTTTTCTCAGGTACGGGTACGGCAGTGGCGTGCGTCTTTTTCATTGAAACGACCTCGCACGGCCGGTGTAATGTTTTTGAGTGTTTCCCCTCATTGTTTGGGAACGCTCAAAAATAGATTGACAAGTTTTTCTGTGTATCCCCCCTATTGAAAAGTCGTGGTCTCTCTAGCTGCCTATTGTTTGGAAACACTGACACATGGAAACAACCACAGATGTTACACCGGCACCGACATATATCGTCGTTGATGATGGAGAGAGCGGTATATCCGGTACATATTGAGCACGGTTCACTGGCAGTTCAATGTGCTCATGACGTGACGAGAGCAAATCTCACGGGTGGGGCGGAAATTCGCCATATTGCTGACATCATCGGCGCCAACAACTGTTTCTTTTGACCCTGCCGGAGTCTTTCAAAACAATAAATGATTGTGTCTGACCCTGCTGACCTCGATTTTGAAAAACTTTTTAAAAAAGGTCATTCAAACCTTAAATCAACTGCAAAGATAATCTTTTATATCACTGAGGTACATGTACATATAGTATTATTAGCATTATCAGTATCATTATTATCAATATCACTTTTATCTTGAAACCTTCTGAACCCGAACTTTATAAACTGAAGAACACACACTGATTTCAGACTGCAACGAAGATCTCACCAAAACTGATTGTAACTGACGAATTTCCTAGACATGTCCAAAACCACCTCACAACACTTGCAGGAATCGTTATTAGTGAAGTTTGTACATTCTTTACAAAAACAATAATATCTTGTACTTACCGACGGTAGTGTTTCCAGCAAGAAGCAGAAGAGCCCATTTTAGAAGGACTATTTTTACGGCCATGTTGAACCGATTTTTTCTCGCAAAATAGAGAATTAAAGGATGCAGATCCAAATGTTGCTTAACTTGCAATGAAAAGTGATCAAGGAGATTTCGTAATGAAAATGGACGTGCCACTATCACGGAACAACTTCAGAAAATATGAATCCATCCGGAACTAACTGGTCGATGTCCACCTACGTTCCCGGTATGGATTCTGAATGAATGGATTGCGGCGGGACCAATATGCACGAGTCAATCGAATAGGCCAAAGAGAACCAAACCACTGTTTATGAGACCCCCGAAAGAGTTCAGATGCAAAAGTCGCTAATTCCTTTTCTAGTCTTCGAGCAAACACAACATTCAGTCAAAATGGACGATTTTCGATGGGACCTGGCGACTTCTGTCCTAAAAAGTTGTTTTGATATTCAAACGCATTACTTAATTCCTCGCGTGGAACTGTTTTAGCGGTTGTCAATATCACAATAACTAGTTGATACTTCTATTCAGTGGTTTTTATTCACTCTAAATCGATCGGCTTCAGCGCCATTGAAGATCCGCGGCATTAGCGTCATACACGAGAACATTTAACGCGACCACTATTTATATTCAGCGTGTCTCTAAATAACCACAACACGACATCCCTCCCACTTAATTACTTTAGTAATTAGATAAAGAAATTCCAAACCAAGAATGTCCTAGTTTTAACTCAACTCAGGTTTGGAGGGGTCGTCTCAAACTCTAAAGATATAATTCAAACTACTTAAACTCGAAATGGTACGTGAATACTGATTGACTTATGATTGTCCAACTCTAATAACATGAACACTAATAGTCCAGAAAACAGTCAACTCATAATCACTCAAACCCGTAACGATCATTTAAAATAGAGAATTAAAGATTGCAGATCCAAATGTTGCTTAACTTGCAATGAAAAAGTGATCAAGTAGATAATGTGAGCATGTCATTTATATTGACTGCAGCGGATCACTACTTAATTCCTCGCGTGGAACTGTTTTAGGGGTCGCTTAGCAACCCTTCATATGGTGATGAGTCATCTGCTGCAGTCGTATAATTATTCATCTTCTGCAACGATTTGTTCGGTCTTTCAAGTGTCGTCTGCTCACACTGACAAATATTTGTTAAACAAAGTGAAGAAACTTTGTTCAGATGGTCGAAATGATCAACTTTCCTTCAAATATTTCTTGAGAAAAACCTTAAGTTTGGAGAAAACGTGTATATTCTGGATGTCGTCTGCTCAAGTTGAATGAGTTGTTGTTGTTCGGCCGGATCTTGGGTCCTATTCGATTGCTTCTGTCTTTGTTTGACTCTGAACAGATGGCCTCTGGTCAAAGTAAGTAAGACAAGGTACTGACAGTCAATGTCACTGTTGGTGATCACAGCTAGGTGATAATTTGTTTCACTTCCTCTGTTTGTACCTAATACGCAGTTCTTTATCTTGCCACCTACGTATTACTCTGTAATATGTTTGGTTTTCAATAAAATTTGAATTTGAATTTGATATTCACTACACTCCGGATGCTGTGGATGGATCGTGTCCTTCCCAATAGGAAGACTATTTTTCAGATGACTGATAGAATGCCCCAGGAGTCTGGGATGGATTGTAGGAGTCTAGGAACAATCGAACAAAAGAACCCATATATACTGGTGTTGTGCGTTAGACATTCGACTTTGATATACAATTAAGTTAACGTGTCTTAAAGCTGTCCAAAATACAAATGGTAATCAATAAGATCTCACAGGGTTGTAAAAAGGTGCGATGACGGGAACTAGGCTGAATATGACGTGCCACGCTATCCCGCGCCAACCGGAAGTAGTCGTCATTCCATGTTGGGCACAGAGGCGGACACAAGTCCTCCATCATAGGGTCAGTTCTTAATGCACCTCTCTGCGTCCTCTGTCATTTTTCAACATGGCAAAACTCAGGGCTGAGTTGTTCAAAAAGCACGTATTAAAGCTTTAACGGCACCGTTAGGTCTTGGTGGGATGAACTGAAAGAGACAACGTCCTTAAGGTTACTTAATTCAACTAAACCGTTTAGTAGGGATAACGTGATTTTTGTTCTTTTGAACAAATGGCCCCTGCTGATCAAACTGGTCGCGTCAGGCAGTAAAGTTCAAAGCGGTCGTCGGCAGGAAGCGTCACCTTGGGGAGGAAATAGTTCACACTTGAGGTCAGGCAGGTCTTGCTGGCGTCGGTGAAGGAGGCTGACGCGCACTGAGAGTCCCTGAAACAGAAGTCCATGCACTTGATTATGGTCGGGGTGTCTGTGTGCGTCCTCAGAATGCTTCCAGATGGAATCTTCGCTTTGGAGTGGAATTCAAACGTGGCGCCTGAAATGGAGAGAATTTGTAATAAAGAGGAACGTGTGTTCAGCCGCCCTTCCGAAGCGAAGGTAGTTGTGACTCGAGACGAATGATAGACACTCTGAACCTGAATTGAAAGCTAGTACTATAGGCTACGGCTTATTTGGACAGGCCGATGAAGCTGTCTAGCGTGGAGGAAAATATGAAGAACACAAGTGAACGGGAAGTGCACGTGTTGTACGATGTGCAAACGGTCGCTTCAGGCCAGGACCTAAACATTGTACAATATGTTTAGGTCTGTGTTGCTGGGGTTGACCTACCTTGTCCCCCATTGTTGTTATTATCACAGAAGGTCTTTGCTCTCTTCATGTCGTCTGCTGTCAGACCCCGGTCGAATAACATGACGCAGCTCATCTCTCCGTTCAGAAACTTGTCCCCGTCATGGTCACTTGTGCCGCCACGGTCTCGTTTACCGAAGTTTACAAGGCTCGCGGAGGTATCTGGCGCAACGCTCGTGCTTTCAAATTTCACCCGCGTCTCTCGGGTGACCCCATCCATATAACCAATCACTTTTCTTGACGATTTGTCGTACGATAGGCCAAAGAACATCCAAACCCCGTTAGAGAATTGCATATCAAAGATATGTCCTGGATTACCATAACCGGTTATACTAACGTAGAGATTAGAGTTGGGCCACGCCCAGACCATCAATCCGAACAACTTGCCCTGCGTCCCCGGCCACTCCATAATCGGCGCTTGAGTCCCTGAGAGCAGTTTCAAGTACCCCGTGAGTGTGAACCCGTCACGCTTGCTCAAGTCCATGGTTGTCGATTTCCCCACGCTGAAATAGGACGAGGAGTTGCCGGAAAAGCGAATAGCGCTCCTGGGTCTTAGGGTCGGTCCGTCGGTGAATGTGACTCCATGGAGGGTGGCATGGTTGTCGTTGCCCGAGAGGTCATCTCCCTTCGCTTCAGCCGTCAAGGGCCAGTAGCCGACAGGGTCGGGGTTGAACACAGCTGTCAAAAAAGAACAATGAGTTTATTAGAGCGCTGTATAGGAGCGAGGTGGTAGTCCATCGAAATAGGCTTCGATCCGCTATACGCTGGACTTTAAGTAGGGCGGGCCGGATTTTGTTTCCCTGAACCTTTCGGGCAGTACAGTGACCATTTCTACACAGGTTCTCAGCCAATCAGAATCCGATAAATCTGTGTCGTCATCGGGGCATCATCATTAAACTGTGGTTGGATCTTGAAGATGGACTATTGTTATAGCCCTTTCTGTAGGTATGTTGTAGGCAGCATAACTCAAATATCTAAAATCTAAATAACAAGGGAAAAGAAACGCATTTTAAAAATAAAATATAAAGAAGAAAAAGAAAAATGTTGTCCACAACCGGATTCGAACTCGCGACCTTTGAATCAAACATCGTATTCTGCCATTTCTGACGAGCGACCTACCAACTGCTCTAAAGTTTCTAAGGCTTCTGACGTCATGCATTTGTCGAAATCTGATTGGCTGAAAGTCCCTGTACAAATATACACTATAGTGCCCCAAAAGTTTAGGAAAAAAAACACAGAATGATTTTCCCTCACACAATGGATACACAATAGAATTCTAAAACGACCTCGCACGTCCGGCACCGGCACATATGGTCAGTGATGATGGAGAGTGGTAGCCGGTACATATACAGTACGGTTCACTCGCAATTCAATGTGCTCATGACGTGACGAGTCTTTCAAAACAATATTGATTGACTGTGACACTGCTGACCTCGTTTTTAAAAACTTTTTAAAAAGGCCATTTAAACGTTAAATCAACTGCAAACATAATTTTTTATATCACTGAGGTATATGGATGGATACGATATGTTGAGAAAAATATGTACAACTATCGAAATATACGATTATTTGGAACTATATATATTTAGGCCAATCACTTTGCCACCTGCGCGACCTTGTCACAATTGCGGCGCTCTTTTGCATATCGCATATAAGAGGCGAATGAAAGCCTTGTCAGTTCAGCGCTAAGAGTGTTTGACTGTGGATCGGCTGGTCACGGGTTCGGCTCCCGCTGAATCTGCCACAGTATCTCTTTTTCTCATTTTCCTTATCTTGTTATCTAATCCTCCATGAACAGATGTAAATTTTTTCATCATTACCATTTTCATACCCCGCACCCAAACTTTTCAAACTGCAGCACATACTGATTCCGGGCGTTCGAGTACATGTACTACCGAGTTCGAATCGGCAGCTGATATTTTCTAGGCTACATTGGGGCAAAGAGGTATTAGTGTCGGACCTTGACTTTTCCAATTAGTCAAATGGTATCCTGAGCTTCAGGCTTTTTATACCCCTTCGTCATATCGAGAGGGATATCAAAAACCACTGGTGCCTGGATGGTTAATATGCTGCCCGTGAGGGAATATCTAGAAAAAGATCGCGTTCCTATTTTAAAATCGACCGAAATTCTGTTAGTTGATATCATTTAAAATCAAGCCCAAAATGTCTACTTTAATTGACATCTTGTCATCCAGCATGAGGCTTGCATGGGTACGACCAAAATTAGTCAGTGTAATTATTCGGCAATTTTGTGTAGCTGACTCAGCAATTAATGAGGTAATCCCTGTCAATCAATAAACAAAGAAACCCTTATACGAAAAAGATCTCAGATTTACCATCATGATGCTGATCATGATTTTCCTTTTAAATTCCATGGCAGAAGTGCTTACAAATACCTCACCTAAGCTTGCACAATTTAATTAAATAATGGATTTCCTCACAAAAATGAGTGCGAACAAGCCAATCAACATTTGATAAAATAGAACTATAATTTATTGCCGGCAGGTCCTCCATCAATGTGGCAACAACAGAAAAAATTCTCAACGAATTGGTGATCTGAAGCGTGTGTGAAATAAACACACAAGGTTCATATCACTATAGCCTGGTTATTACAGGCGAAGAAAATCTCCACTCAAGTGCTTACAGATACATCACCTAAGCTGGCACAATTTAATGAAATAATGGATTTTCTCACAAAAAAGAGTGCGAACAAGCCAATCAACATTGACTGAAAACAACTATAATTTATTGCCGGCAGGTCCTCCATCAGTGTGGCACCAACAGAAAAAATTCTCAACGAATTGGTGATCTGAAGCGTGTGTGAAATAAACACACAAGGTTCATATCACCATAGCCTGGCTATCACAGGCGAAGAAAATCTCCACTCAAACATGAAAACCTCTTTGATTCAACGGTTAGGATGCTGGACTTTCTGCCAGGTGGTCACGGATTCGACTCCCCGTGTATCCAGAAAAAAACGTTTCTCTTCATTTACTTTCTTTATTCATTCATGTACGTGTATATACATACGATATGTTGAGAAAAATCTGTACAACTATCGAAATATACGATTACTTGGAACTATTTCGGCTAATCACTTTGCCACCCTGTCACTATTGTGGCGCGCTCGTTTGCATACCGCATATAAGAGGCGAATAAAATCTCCATTTCAACATGCAAGCCTTGACGGTTCAGCGCTGAAGGTGTTTGACTGTGGATCGGCTGGTCACGTGTTCGACCCCCGGTGAATCTGCCGAATTTTTTTCTTTTTTTTCTTCTTCCTTGTCTTGTTATCTAATCATCCATGTACAGATGTAAACATTTTCATTATCATCATTATCATACCCCGCACCCAAACTTTTCAAACTCCATCACATACTGATTCCGGGCGTTCGAGTACATGAATTATGAGGTAGATGTATTGTTTCAATCATCGCAAATCTGCCTAAAACGGCAAGTTTTCTCAGGTACGGGTACGGCAGTGGCGTGCGTCTTTTTCATTGAAACGACCTCGCACGGCCAGCACCGACATATATCGTCGTTGATGATGGAGAGAGCGGTAGCCGGTACATATTGAGCACGGTTCACTAGCAGTTCAATGTGCTCATGACGTGACGAGAGCAAATCTTACGGGTGGGGCGGAAATTCGCCATATTGCTGACATCATCGGTGCCAACAACTGTTTCTTTTGACCCTGCCGGAGTCTTTCAAAGCAATAAATGATTGTGGTGACCCTGCTGACCTCGATTTTGAAAAACTTTTTAAAAAGGTCATTCAAACGTTAAATCAACTGCAAAGATAATCTTTTATATCACTGAGGTATATACATACGATATGTTGAGAAAAATCTGTACAACTATCGAAATATACGATTACTTGGAACTATTTCGGCTAATCACTTTGCCACCTGCGCGACCTTGTCACTATTGTGGCGCGCTCGTTTGCATACCGCATATAAGAGGCGAATAAAATCTCCATTTCAACATGCAAGCCTTGACGGTTCAGCGCTGAAGGTATTTGACTGTGGATCGGCTGGTCACGTGTTCGACCCCCGGTGAATCTGCCGAATTTTTTTCTTTTTTTTCTTCTTCCTTGTCTTGTTATCTAATCATCCATGTACAGATGTAAACATTTTTATTATCATCATTATCATACCCTGCACCCAAACTTTTCAAACTCCTTCACATACTGATTCCGGGCGTTCGAGTACATGAATTATGAGGTAGATGTATTGTTTCAATCATCGCAAATCTGCCTAAAACGGCAAGTTTTCTCAGGTACGGGTACGGCAGTGGCGTGCGTCTTTTTCATTGAAACGACCTCGCACGGCCGGCACCGACATATATCGTCGTTGATGATGGAGAGAGCGGTAGCCGGTACATATTGAGCACGGTTCACTAGCAGTTCAATGTGCTCATGACGTGACGAGAGCAAATCTCACGGGTGGGGCGGAAATTCGCCATATTGCTGACATCATCGGCGCCAACAACTATTTCTTTTGACCCTGCCGGAGTCTTTCAAAACAATAAATGATTGTGTCTGACCCTGCTGACCTCGATTTTAAAAACTTTTTAAAAAAGGTCATTCAAACGTTAAATCAACTGCAAAGATAATCTTTTATATCACTGAGGTATATACATACAATATGTTGAGAAAAATCTGTACAACAATCGAAATATACGATTACTTGGAACTATTTCGGTTAATCACTTTGCCACCTGCGCGACCTTGTCACTATTGTGGCGCGCTTGTTTGCATACCGCATATTAGAGGCGAATAAAATCGCCATTTCAACATGCAAGCCTTGACGGTTCAGCGTTGAAGGTGTTTGACTGTGGATCGGCTGGTCACGGGTTCGACCCCCGGTGAATCTGCCGAATTTTTTTCTTTTTTTTCTTCTTCCTTGTCTTGTTATCTAATCATCCATGTACAGATGTAAACATTTTCATTATCATCATTATCATACCCCGCACCCAAACTTTTCAAACTCCATCACATACTGATTCCGGGCGTTCGAGTACATGAATTATGAGGTAGATGTATTGTTTCAATCATCGCAAATCTGCCTAAAACGACAAGTTTTCTCAGGTACGGGTACGGCAGTGGCGTGCGTCTTTTTCATTGAAACGACCTCGCACAGCCGGCACCGACATATATCGTCGTTGATGATGGAGAGAGCGGTAGCCGGTACATATTGAGCACGGTTCACTAGCAGTTCAATGTGCTCATGACGTGACGAGAGCAAATCTCACGGGTGGGGCGGAAATTCGCAATATAGCTGACATCATCGGCACCAACAACTGTTTCTTTTGACACTGCCGGAGTCTTTCAAAACAATAAATGATTGTGTCTGACCCTGCTGACCTCGATTTTGAAAAACTTTTTAAAAAAGGTCATTCAAACGTTAAATCAACTGCAAAGATAATCTTTTATATCACTGAGGTATATACATACGATATGTTGAGAAAAATATGTACAACTATCGAAATATACGATTACTTGGAACTATTTCGGTTAATCACTTTGCCACCTGCGCGACCTTGTCACTATTGTGGCGCGCTCGTTTGCATACCGCATATAAGAGGCGAATAAAATCTCCATTTCAACATGCAAGCCTTGACGGTTCAGCGCTGAAGGTGTTTGACTGTGGATCGGCTGGTCACGGGTTCGACCCCCGGTGAATCTGCCGAATTTTTTTTCTTTTTTTCTTCTTCCTTGTCTTGTTATCTAATCATCCATGTACAGATGTAAACATTTTTATTATCATCATAATCATACCCTGCACCCAAACTTTTCAAACTCCATCACATACTGATTCCGGGCGTTCGAGTACATGAATTATGAGGTAGATGTATTGTTTCAATCATCGCAAATCTGCCTAAAACGGCAAGTTTTCTCAGGTACGGGTACGGCAGTGGCGTGCGACTTCTTCATTGAAACGACCTCGCACGGCCGGCACCGACATATATCGTCGTTGATGATGGAG
Organism: Lineus longissimus; assembly: GCF_910592395.1. Taxonomy (NCBI): domain Eukaryota; kingdom Metazoa; phylum Nemertea; class Pilidiophora; order Heteronemertea; family Lineidae; genus Lineus; species Lineus longissimus. The sequence goes on from NC_088322.1 coordinate 13,764,416, forward strand.
AGAGCGGTAGCCGGTACATATTGAGCACGGTTCACTAGCAGATTAATGTGCTCATGACGTGACGAGAGCAAATCTCACGGGTGGGGCGGAAATTCGCCATATTGCTGACATCATCGGCGCCAACAACTGTTTCTTTTAACCCTGCCGGAGTCTTTCAAAGCAATAAATGATTGTGGTGACCCTGCTGACCTCGATTTTGAAAAACTTTTTAAAAAAGGTCATTCAAACGTTAAATCAACTGCAAATATAATCTTTTATATCACTGAGGTATATACATACGATATGTTGAGAAAAATCTGTACAACTATCGAAATATACGATTACTTGGAACTATTTCGGCTAATCACTTTGCCACCTGCGCGACCTTGTCACTATTGTGGCGCGCTCGTTTGCATACCGCATATAAGAGGCGAATAAAATCTCCATTTCAACATGCAAGCCTTGACGGTTCAGCGCTGAAGGTGTTTGACTGTGGATCGGCTGGTCACGGGTTCGACCCCCGGTGAATCTGCCGAATTTTTTTCTTTTTTTTCTTCTTCCTTGTCTTGTTATCTAATCATCCATGTACAGATGTAAACATTTTCATTATCATCATTATCATACCCCGCACCCAAACTTTTCAAACTCCATCACATACTGATTCCGGGCGTTCGAGTACATGAATTATGAGGTATTGTTTCAATCATCGCAAATCTGCCTAAAACGGCAAGTTTTCTCAGGTACGGGTACGGCAGTGGCGTGCGTCTTTTTCATTGAAACGACCTCGCACGGCCGGCACCGACATATATCGTCGTTGATGATGGAGAGAGCGGTAGCCGGTACATATTGAGCACGGTTCACTAGCAGTTCAATGTGCTCATGACGTGACGAGAGCAAATCTCACGGGTGGGGCGGAAATTCGCAATATAGCTGACATCATCGCCGCCAACAACTGTTTCTTTTGACCCTGCCGGAGTCTTTCAAAACAATAAATGATTGTGTCTGACCCTGCTGACCTCGATTTTGAAAAACTTTAAAAAAAAGTTCATTCAAACGTTAAATCAACTGCAAAGATAATCTTTTATATCACTGAGGTATATACATACGATATGTTGAGAAAAATCTGTACAACTATCGAAATATACGATTACTTGGAACTATTTAGGCTAATCACTTTGCCACCTGCGCGACCTTGTCACTATTGTGGCGCGCTCGTTTGCATACCGCATATAAGAGGCGAATAAAATCTCCATTTCAACATGCAAGCCTTGACGGTTCAGCGCTGAAGGTGTTTGACTGTGGATCGGCTGGTCACGGGTTCGACCCCCGGTGAATCTGTCGAATTTTTTTTCTTTTTTTCTTCTTCCTTGTCTTGTTATCTAATCATCCATGTACAGATGTAAACATTTTTATTATCATCATTATCATACCCTGCACCCAAACTTTTCAAACTCCATCACATACTGATTCCGGGCGTTCGAGTACATGAATTATGAGGTAGATGTATTGTTTCAATCATCGCAAATCTGCCTAAAACGGCAAGTTTTCTCAGGTACGGGTACGGCAGTGGCGTGCGTCTTTTTCATTGAAACGACCTCGCACGGCCGGCACCGACATATATCGTCGTTGATGATGGAGAGAGCGATAGCCGGTACATATTGAGCACGGTTCACTAGCAGTTCAATGTGCTCATGACGTGACGAGAGCAAATCTCACGGGTGGGGCGGAAATTCGCCATATTGCTGACATCATCGGCGCCAACAACTATTTCTTTTGACCCTGCCGGAGTCTTTCAAAACAATAAATGATTGTGTCTGACCCTGCTGACCTCGATTTTGAAAACTTTTTAAAAAAGGTCATTCAAACGTTAAAATCAACTGCAAAGATAATCTTTTATATCACTGAGGTATATACATACAATATGTTGAGAAAAATCTGTACAACAATCGAAATATACGATTACTTGGAACTATTTCGGCTAATCACTTTGCCACCTGCGCGACCTTGTCACTATTGTGGCGCGCTCGTTTGCATACCGCATATAAGAGGCGAATAAAATCTCCATTTCAACATGCAAGCCTTGACGGTTCAGCGTTGAAGGTGTTTGACTGTGGATCGGCTGGTCACGGGTTCGACCCCCGGTGAATCTCGAAAAAAAACATTTCTTTTTTTCTTCTTCCTTGTCTTGTTATCTAATCATCCATGTACAAATGTAAACATTTTCATTATCATCATTATCATACCCCGCACCCAAACTTTTCAAACTCCATCACATACTGATTCCGGGCGTTCGAGTACATGAATTATGAGGTAGATGTATTGTTTCAATCATCGCAAATCTGCCTAAAACGGCAAGTTTTCTCAGGTACGGGTACGGCAGCGGCGTGCGTCTTTCTCATTGAAACGACCTCGCACGGCCGGCACCGACATATATCGTCGTTGATGATGGAGAGAGCGGTAGCCGGTACATATTGAGCACGGTTCACTAGCAGTTCAATGTGCTCATGACGTGACGAGAGCAAATTTCACGGGTGGGGCGGAAATTCGCCATATTGCTGACATCATCGGCGCCAACAACTGTTTCTTTTGACCCTGCCGGAGTCTTTCAAAGCAATAAATGATTGTGGTGACCCTGCTGCCCTCGATTTTGAAAAACTTTTTAAAAAAGGTCATTAAACGTTAAATCAACTGCAAAGATAATCTTTTATATCACTGAGGTATATACATACGATATGTTGAGAAAAATCTGTACAACTATCGAAATATACGATTACTTGGAACTATTTCGGCTAATCACTTTGCCACCTGCGCGACCTTGTCACTATTGTGGCGCGCTCGTTTGCATACCGCATATAAGAGGCGAATAAAATCTCCATTTCAACATGCAAGCCTTGACGGCTCAGCGCTGAAGGTCTTTGACTGTGGATCGTCTGGTCACGGGTTCGACCCCCGGTGAATCTGCCGAATTTTTTTCTTTTTTTTCTTCTTCCTTGTCTTGTTATCTAATCATCCATGTACAGATGTAAACATTTTCATTATCATCATTATCATACCCTGCACCCAAACTTTTCAAACTCCATCACATACTGATTCCGGGCGTTCGAGTACATGAATTATGAGGTATTGTTTCAATCATCGCAAATCTGCCTAAAACGGCAAGTTTTCTCAGGTACGGGTACAGCAGTGGCGTGCGTCTTTTTCATTGAAACGACCTCGCACGGCCGGCACCGACATATATCGTCGTTGATGATGGAGAGAGCGGTAGCCGGTACATATTGAGCACGGTTCACTAGCAGTTCAATGTGCTCATGACGTGACGAGAGCAAATCTCACGGGTGGGGCGGAAATTCGCCATATTGCTGACATCATCGGCGCCAACAACTGTTTCTTTTGACCCTGCCGGAGTCTTTCAAAACAATAAATGATTGTGTCTGACCCTGCTGACCTCGATTTTGAAAAACTTTTAAAAAAAGTTCATTCAAACGTTAAATCAACTGCAAAGATAATCTTTTATATCACTGAGGTATATACATACGATATGTTGAGAAAAATCTGTACAACTATCGAAATATACGATTACTTGGATCTATTTCGGCTAATCACTTTGCCACCTGCGCGACCTTGTCACTATTGTGGCGCTCGTTTGCATACCGCATATAAGAGGCGAATAAAATCTCCATTTCAACATGCAAGCCTTGACGGTTCAGCGCTGAAGGTGTTTGACTGTGGATCGTCTGGTCACGGGTTCGACCCCCGGTGAATCTGCCGAATTTTTTTTCTTTTTTTCTTCTTCCTTGTCTTGTTATCTAATCATCCATGTACAGATGTAAACATTTTTATTATCATCATTATCATACCCTGCACCCAAACTTTTCAAACTCCATCACATACTGATTCCGGGCGTTCGAGTACATGAATTATGAGGTAGATGTATTGTTTCAATCATCGCAAATCTGCCTAAAACGCAAGTTTTCTCAGATATGGGTACGGCAGTGGCGTGCGTCTTTTTCATTGAAACGACCTCGCACGGCCGGCACCGACATATATCGTCGTTGATGATGGAGAGAGCGGTAGCCGGTACATATTGAGCACGGTTCACTAGCAGTTCAATGTGCTCATGACGTGACGAGAGCAAATCTCACGGGTGGGGCGGAAATTCGCCATATTATTGACATCATCGGCGCCAACAACTGTTTCTTTTGACCCTGCCGGAGTCTTTCAAAGCAATAAATGATTGTGGTGACCCTGCTGACCTCGATTTTGAAAAACTTTTTAAAAAAGGTCATTCAAACGTTAAATCAACTGCAAAGATAATCTTTTATTTCACTGAGGTATATACATACGATATGTTGAGAAAAATCTGTACAACTATCGAAATATACGATTACTTGGAACTATTTCGGCTATTCACTTTGCCACCTGCGCGACCTTGTCACTATTGTGGCGCGCTCGTTTGCATACCGCATATAAGAGGCGAATAAAATCTCCATTTCAACATGCAAGCCTTGACGGTTCAGCGCTGAAGGTGTTTGACTGTGGATCGTCTGGTCACGGGTTCGACCCCCGGTGAATCTGCCGAATTATTTTCTTTTTTTTCTTCTTCCTTGTCTTGTTATCTAATCATCCATGTACAGATGTAAACATTTTTATTATCATCATAATCATACCCCGCACCCAAACTTTTCAAACTCCATCACATACTGATTCCGGGCGTTCGAGTACATGAATTATGAGGTAGATGTATTGTTTCAATCATCGCAAATCTGCCTAAAACGGCAAGTTTTCTCAGGTACGGGTACGGCAGTGGCGTGCGTCTTTTTCATTGAAACGACCTCGCACGGCCGGCACCGACATATATCGTCGTTGATGATGGAGAGAGCGGTAGCCGGTACATATTGAGCACGGTTCACTAGCAGTTCAATGTGCTCATGACGTGACGAGAGCAAATCTCACGGGTGGGGCGGAAATTCGCCATATTGCTGACATCATCGGCGCCAACAACTGTTTCTTTTGACCCTGCCGGAGTCTTTCAAAACAATAAATGATTGTGTCTGACCCTGCTGACCTCGATTTTGAAAAACTTTTTAAAAAAGTTCATTCAAACGTTAAATCAACTGCAAAGATAATCTTTTATATCACTGATGTACATGTACATATAGTATTATTAGCATTATCAGTATCATTATTATCAATATCACTTTATCTTGAAACCTTCTGAACCCGAACTTTATAAACTGAAGAACACACACTGATTTCAGACTGCAACGAAGATCTCACCAAAACTGATTGTAACTGACGAATTTCCTAGACATGTCCAAAACCACCTCACAACACTTGCAGGAATCGTTATTAGTGATTAGCATTTAGTCTCTTGCCACATCGAGGAGTGCATTTTCCTCCCTAGTCACTGAAATCACACACCCAAGGTCTCCCTCTAAATCACGGTGAGCTATATCAATACGATAAACGAAGTATGCAGACTTGATTGCAAGAGAATCGACTCTATGAACTTTAGTTCAAATCCGCCATTGCTGACATCATTGGTTCCACAAACTTTATCTTTTATGTAAGTTTTCTAATAATAATAATAATAATAATAATAATAATAATAATAATAATAATGAATACCGGATATTATAGTGCCTTGTACAAGCTAAGCATGCTCCAAGGCACTTTATAATGGAGTTAGAAGCAAATATTTGGATTTAAAACAGTTTGACAGTGGTAAAACAGATAGATTAAAAAAAAAAAAAAATTAAAAAAAATTGAGTCAAGAGTGTGCAGAAATCTCCCAGCCAATCTACTACAGGACAGGAGAGAAAAAGTGTGGGTTGAGGATTGCTCCGAAGTAATCTTTGCTATCGAGCTCGTTCATTGGTCTGCTTTGAGATGGATTATCAGGTGTTAATCTGCTCGCGCTGCCCTTGGCTCTGGGTGTAACAGCATCATATGAAATCGTGTTCGCTGGACTGTTCGGCAACGGCAAGCAGATTTTAGTGCAGAAATCAATGTGTAGCTAGATTCATGGCTGTTGTGGCCAATAAGATCAGATAAGATGACAGAGGGAGCAAGAAATACGAATTTTCACCAAAAAAATGTTTTAATAAATGTTAATATGTCGAATAGCGTTTCCGTTTGATTTCCTAGTGGCAAACTCAACTTGTTGTGAAATTTATCTGCATACCACTGACGAACCCGCAGTGATATCCACTGTTGCGAACGCAGAAGAAGATGAAGTTTGTACATTCTTTACAAAAATAATAATATCTGTTACTTACCGGCGGTAGTGTTTCCAGCAAGAAGCAGAAGAGCCCATTTTAGAAGGACTATTTTTACGGCCATGTTGAACCGATTTTTTTCTCGCAAAATCGAGAATTAAAGATTGCAGATCCAAATGATGCTTAACTTGCAATGAAAAAGTGATCAAGGAGATTTCGTAACGAAAATGAACGTGCCACTATCACGGAACAACTTCGTACATATGAACGAACATCCGGAACTGATGTCCACCTACGTTCCCGGTATGGATTCTGAATTTATGGATTGTGGCGGGACCATTATTCAGGAGTCAATCGAATAGGCCAAAGTGAACCAAATCACTGGTGACCTGGCGACTTCTCTCCTAAAAAGTTGTTTTGACATTCAAACGCATTGATCAGCTTCAGTAATTTATTGCTATTAAAATGATCAATTGAAAGCTTGTACAAATAATGTGAGCATGTTATTTATATTGACAGCAGCGGATCATTACTTAATTCCTCGCGTGGGACTGTTTTAGCGGTCGCTTAGCAACCCTTCATATGGTGATGAGTCATCTGCTGCAGCCGTATAATTATTCATCTTCTGCAACGATTTGTTCGGTCTTTCAAGTGTCGTCTGCTCACACTGACAAATATTTGTTAAACAAATTGAAGAAACTTTGTTCAGATGGTCGAAATGATCAACTTTCCTTCAAATATTTCTTGAGCAAAACCTTAAGTTTGGAGAAAACGTGTACATTCTGGATGTCGTCTGCTCAAGTTGAATGAGTTGTTGTTGTTCGGCCGGATCTTGGGTCCTATTCGGTTGCTTCTGTCTTTGTTTGACTCTGAACAGATGGCCTCTGGTCAAAGTAAGTAAGACAAGGCACTGACAGTCAATGTCACTGTTGGTGATCGTAGCTAGGTGATAATTTGTTTCACTTCCTCTGTTTGTACCTAATATGCAGTTCTTTATCTTGCCACCTACGTATTTCTCTGTAATATGTTTGGTTTTTAATAAAATTTGAATTTGAATTTGATATTCACTACACTCCGGATGCTGTGGATCGATCGTGTCCTTCCCCATAGGAAGACTATGTTTCAGATGACTGATAGAATGCCTCAGGAGTCTAGAAACAATCGAACAAAAGAACCCATATATACTGGTGTTGTGCGTCAGACATTCGACTTTGATATACAATTAAGTAAACGTGTCTTAAAGCTGTCCAAAATACAAATGGAAATCAATAAGATATCACAGGGTTGTAAAAAGGTGCGATGACGGGAACTAGGCTGAATATGACGTGCCACGCTACCCCGCGTCAACCGGAAGTAGTCGTCATTCCATGTTGGGCACAGAGGCGGACACAAGTCCTCCATCATAGGGTCAGTTCTTAATGCACCTCTTTGCGTCCTCTGTCATTTTTCAACATGGCAAAACTCAAGGCTGAGTTGTTCAAAAAGCACGTATTAAAGCTTTAACGGCACCGTTAGGTCTTGGTGGGATGAACTGAAAGAGATAACGTCCTTAAGGTTACTTAATTCAACTAAACCGTTTAGTAGGGATAACGTGATTTTTGTTCTTTTGAACAAATGGCCCCTGCTGATCAAACTGGTCGCGTCAGGCAGTAAAGTTCAAAGCGGTCGTCGGCAGGAAGCGTCACCTTGGGGAGGAAATAGTTCACACTTGAGGTCAGGCAGGTCTTGCTGGCGTCGGTGAAGGAGGCTGACGCGCACTGAGAGTCCCTGAAACAGAAGTCCATGCACTTGATTATGGTCGGGGTGTCTGTGTGCGTCCTCAGAATGCTTCCAGATGGAATCTTCGCTTTGGAGTGGAATTCAAACGTGGCGCCTGAAATGGAGAGAATTTGTAATAAAGAGGAACGTGTGTTCAGCCGCCCTTCCGAAGCTAAGGTAGTTGTGACTCGAGACGAATGATAGACACTCTGAACCTGAATTGAAAGCTAGTACTATAGGCTACGGCTTCTTTGGACAGGCCGATGAAGCTGTCTAGCGTGGAGGAAAATATGAAGAACACAAGTGAACGGGAAGTGCACGTGTTGTACGATGTGCAAACGGTCGCTTCAGGCACGGACCTATACATTGTACAGTATGTTTAGGTCTGTGCTGCTGGGGTTGACCTACCTTGCCCCCCATTGTTGTTATTATCACAGAAGGTCTTTGCTCTCTTCATGTCGTCTACTGTCAGACTCCGGTCGAATAACATGACGCAGCTCATCTCGCCGTTCAGAAACACGTTAGTTGTATGGCCACGGTCTTGTTTACCGAAATTTACAAGGCTCGCGGAGGTATCTGGCGCAACGCTCGTGCTTTCAAATTTCATCTGCGTCTCCGGGGTGACCCCATCCATATAACCAATCACTTTTCTTGACGATTTGTCGTACGATACGCCAAAGAACTTCCAAACACCGTGAGAGAATTTCATATCAAAGACATGTCCTCGACAATCATAACCGGTTATGCAAACGTGGAGATTCGAGTTGGGCCACGCCGAGACTTGCAATCCGAACGACTTGCCCTGCGTCCCTGGCCACTCCATAATCGGCGCCTCAAGCCCTGAGAGCAGTTTCAAGTACCCCGTGAGTGTGAACCCTTCACGCTTGCTCAAGTCCATGGTTGTCGATTTCACCACGCTGAAATAGGACGAGGTGTTGCCGTAAAAGCGAATAGCGCTCCTGGGTCTTTGGGTCGGTCCGTCGGTGAATGTGACTCCATGGAGGGTGGCATGGTTGTCGTTGCCCGAGAGGTCATCTCCCTTCGCTTCAGCCGTCAAGGGCCAGTAGCTGACAGGGGCGGGGTTGAACACAGCTGTCAAAAAAGAACAATGAGTTTATTAGAGCGCTGTATAGGAGCGAGGCGGTAGCCCATCGAAATAGGCTTCGATCCGCTATACGCTGCACTTTAAGTAGGGCGGGCCGGATTTTGTTTCCCTGAACCTTTCGGGCAGTACAGTGACCATTTCTACACAGGTTCTCAGCCAATCAAGATCCGATAAATCTGTGTCGTCATGATGAAACTGTGGTTGGATCTTGAAGATGGACTATTGTTATAGCCCTTTCTGTAGGTATGTTGCAGGCAGCATAACTCAAATATCTAAAATCTAAATAACAAGGGAATTGAAACGCATTATAAAAATTTTAAAAAAGAAGAAAAAGAAAAGAAAAATGTTGTCCACAACCGGATTCGAACTCGCGATCTTTGGATCAAATATCGTATTCTGCCATTCTGCCATCTACCAACTGCTCTAAAGTTTCTAAGGCTTCTGACGTCATGCATTTGTCGAAATTTGATTGGCTGAAAGTCCCTGTACAAATATACACTATAGTGCCCAAAAAGTTTAGGAAAAAAACACAGAATGATTTTCCCTCACACAATGGATACACAATAGAATTCTAAAACGACCTCGCACGTCCGGCAAAGGCACATATGGTCAGTGATGATGGAGAGTGGTAGCCGGTACATATTCAGTACGGTTCACTCGCAATTCAATGTGCTCATGACGTGACGAGTCTTTCAAAACAATTTAGTGATTGACTGTGACCCTGCTGACCTCGTTTTTAAAAACTTTTTAAAAAGGCCATTTAAACGTTAAATCAACTGCAAACATAATTTTTTATATCACTGAGGTATATGGATGGATACGATATGTTGAGAAAAATCTGTACAACTATCGAAATATTCGATTATTTGGAACTATATATATTTAGGCCAATCACTTTGCCACCTGCGCGACCTTGTCACAATTGCGGCGCTCTTTTGCATATCGCATATAATAAAATCTCCATTACAGCATGAAAGCCTTGTCAGTTCAGCGCTAGTGATTGACTGTGGATCGGCTGGTCACGGGTTCGGCTCCCGCTGAATCTGCCACAGTATCTCTTTTTCTCATTTTCCTTATCTTGTTATCTAATCCTCCATGAACAGATGTAAATTTTTTCATCATTACCATTTTCATACCCCGCACCCAAACTTTTCAAACTGCAGCACATACTGATTCCGGGCGTTCGAGTACATGTACTACCGAGTTCGAATCGGCAGCTGATATTTTCTAGGCTACATTGGGGCAAAGAGGTATTAGTGTCGGACCTTGACTTTTCCAATTAGTCAAATGGTATCCTGAGCTTCAGGCTTTTTATACCCCTTCGTCATATCGAGAGGGATATCAAAAACCACTGGTGCCTGGATGGTTAATATGCTGCCCGTGAGGGAATATCTAGAAAAAGATCGCGTTCCTATTTTAAAATCGACCGAAATTCTGTTAGTTGATATCATTTAAAATCAAGCCCAAAATGTCTACTTTAATTGACATCTTGTCATCCAGCATGAGGCTTGCATGGGTACGACCATAATTAGTCAGTGTAATTATTCGGCAATTTTGTGTAGCTGACTCAGCAATTAATGAGATAATCCCTGTCAATCAATAAACAAACAAAAACCCTTATACGAAAAAGATCTCAGATTTACCATCATGATGCTGATCATGATTTTCCCTTTAAATTCCATGGCAGAAGTGCTTACAAATAACTCACCTAAGCTTGCACAATTTAATTAAATAATGGATTTCCTCACAAAAATGAGTGCGAACAAGCCAGTCAACATTTGATAAAAAAGAACTATAATTTATTGCCGGCAGGTCCTCCATCAATGTGGCACCAACAGAAAAAATTCTCAACGAATTGGTGATCTGAAGCGTGTGTGAAATAAACACACAAGGTTCATATCACCATAGCCTGGCTATCACAGGCGAAGATAATCTCCACTCAAACATGAAAACCTCTTTGATTCAACGGTCAGGATGCTGGACTTTCTGCCAGGTGGTCACGGATTCGACTCCCCGTGTATCCAGAAAAAAATGTTTCTCTTCATTTACTTTCTTTATTCATTCATGTACGTGTATATACATACGATATGCTGAGAAAAATCTGTACAACTATCGAAATATACGATTACTTGGAACTATTTCGGCTAATCACTTTGCCACCCTGTCACTATTGTGGCGCGCTCGTTTGCATACCGCATATAAGAGGCGAATAAAATCTCCATTTCAACATGCAAGCCTTGACGGTTCAGCGCTGAAGGTGTTTGACTGTGGATCGGCTGGTCACGGGTTCGACCCCCGGTGAATCTGCCGAATTTTTTTATATTTTTTTCTTCTTCCTTGTCTTGTCATCTGATCATCAATGTACAGATGTAAACATTTTCATTATCATCATTATCATACCCCGCACTCAAACTTTTCAAACTCCAGCACATACTGATTCCGGGCGTTCGAGTACATGAATTATGAGGTAGATGTATTGTTTCAATCATCGCAAATCTGCCTAAAACGGCAAGTTTTCTCAGGTACGGGTACGGCAGTGGCGTGCGTCTTTTTCATTGAAACGACCTCGCACGGCCGGCACCGACATATATCGTCGTTGATGATGGAGAGAGCGGTAGCCGGTACATATTGAGCACGGTTCACTAGCAGTTCAATGTGCTCATGACGTGACGAGAGCAAATCTCACGGGTGGGGCGGAAATTCGCCATATTGCTGACATCATCGGCGCCAACAACTGTTTCTTTTGACCCTGCCGGAGTCTTTCAAAACAATAAATGATTGTGTCTGACCCTGCTGACCTCGATTTTGAAAAACTTTTTAAAAAAGGTCATTCAAACGTTAAATCAACTGCAAAGATAATCTTTTATATCACTGAGGTATATACATACGATATGTTGAGAAAAACCTGTACAACTATCGAAATATACGATTACTTGGAACTATTTCGGCTAATCACTTTGCCACCCTGTCACTATTGTGGCGCGCTCGTTTGCATACCGCATATAAGAGGCGAACAAAATCTCCATTTCAACATGCAAGCCTTGACGGTTCAGCGCTCAAGGTGTTTGACTGTGGATCGGCTGGTCACGGGTTCGACCCCCGGTGAATCTCCAAAAAAATTCCTTTTTTCTTCTTCCTTGTCTTGTTATCTAATCATCCATGTACAGATGTAAACATTTTCATTATCATCATTATCATAACCCCGCACCCAAACTTTTCAAACTCCATCACATACTGATTCCGGGCGTTCGAGTACATGAATTATGAGGTAGATGTATTTTTTCAATCATCGCAAATCTGCCTAAAACAGCACTAGTTTTCTCAGGTACGGGTACGGCAGTGGCGTGCGTCTTTTTCATTGAAACGACCTCGCACGGCCGGCACCGACATATATCGTCGTTGATGATGGAGAGAGCGGTATATCCGGTACATATTGAGCACGGTTCACTGGCAGTTCAATGTGCTCATGACGTGACGAGAGCAAATCTCACGGTTGGGGCGGAAATTCGCCATATTGCTGACATCATCGGCGCCAACAACTGTTTCTTTTGACCCTGCCGGAGTCTTTCAAAACAATAAATGATTGTGTCTGACCCTGCTGACCTCGATTTTGAAAAACTTTTTAAAAAAGGTCATTCAAACCTTAAATCAACTGCAAAGATAATCTTTTATATCACTGAGGTACATGTACATATAGTATTATTAGCATTATCAGTATCATTATTATCAATATCACTTTTATCTTGAAACCTTCTGAACCCGAACTTTATAAACTGAAGAACACACACTGATTTCAGACTGCAACGAAGATCTCACCAAAACTGATTGTAACTGACGAATTTCCTAGACATGTCCAAAACCACCTCACAACACTTGCAGGAATCGTTATTAGTGAAGTTTGTACATTCTTTACAAAAACAATAATATCTTGTACTTACCTGCGGTAGTGTTTCCAGCAAGAAGCAGAAGAGCCCATTTTAGAAGGACTATTTTTACGGCCATGTTGAACCGATTTTTTCTCGCAAAATAGAGAATTAAAGGATGCAGATCCAAATGTTGCTTAACTTGCAATGAAAAGTGATCAAGGAGATTTCGTAATGAAAATGGACGTGCCACTATCACGGAACAACTTCAGAAAATATGAATCCATCCGGAACTAACTGGTCGATGTCCACCTACGTTCCCGGTATGGATTCTGAATGAATGGATTGTGGCGGGACCAATATGCACGAGTCAATCGAATAGGCCAAAGAGAACCAAACCACTGTTTATGAGACCCCCGAAAGAGTTCAGATGCAAAAGTCGCTAATTCCTTTTCTAGTCTTCGAGCAAACACAACATTCAGTCAAAATGGACGATTTTCGATGGGACCTGGCGACTTCTGTCCTAAAAAGTTGTTTTGATATTCAAACGCATTACTTAATTCCTCGCGTGGAACTGTTTTAGCGGTTGTCAATATCACAATAACTAGTTGATACTTCTATTCAGTGGTTTTTATTCACTCTAAATCGATCGGCTTCAGCGCCATTGAAGATCCGCGGCATTAGCGTCATACACGAGAACATTTAACGTGACCACTATTTATATTCAGCGTGTCTCTAAATAACCACAACACGACATCCCTCCCACTTAATTACTTTAGTAATTAGATAAAGAAATTCCAAACCAAGAATGTCCTAGTTTTAACTCAACTCAGGTTTGGAGGGGTCGTCTCAAACTCTAAAGATATAATTCAAACTACTTAAACTCGAAATGGTACGTGAATACTGATTGACTTATGATGGTCCAACTCTAATAACATGAACACTAATAGTCCAGAAAACAGTCAACTCATAATCACTCAAACCCGTAACGACCATTTAAAATAGAGAATTAAAGATTGCAGATCCAAATGTTGCTTAACTTGCAATGAAAAAGTGATCAAGTAGATAATGTGAGCATGTCATTTATATTGACTGCAGCGGATCATTACTTAATTCCTCGCGTGGGACTGTTTTAGCGGTCGCTTAGCAACCCTTCATATGGTGATGAGTCATCTGCTGCAGTCGTATAATTATTCATCTTCTGCAACGATTTGTTCGGTCTTTCAAGTGTCGTCTGCTCACACTGACAAATATTTGTTAAACAAAGTGAAGAAACTTTGTTCAGATGGTCGAAATGATCAACTTTCGTTCAAATATTTCTTGAGAAAAACCTTAAGTTTGGAGAAAACGTGTATATTCTGGATGTCGTCTGCTCAAGTTGAATGAGTTGTTGTTGTTCGGCCGGATCTTGGGTCCTATTCGGTTGCTTCTGTCTTTGTTTGACTCTGAACAGATGGCCTCTGGTCAAAGTAAGTAAGACAAGGTACTGACAGTCAATGTCACTGTTGGTGATCACAGCTAGGTGATAATTTGTTTCACTTCCTCTGTTTGTACCTAATACGCAGTTCTTTATCTTGCCACCTACGTATTACTCTGTAATATGTTTGGTTTTCAATAAAATTTGAATTTGAATTTGATATTCACTACACTCCGGATGCTGTGGATGGATCGTGTCCTTCCCAATAGGAAGACTATTTTTCAGATGACTGATAGAATGCCCCAGGAGTCTGGGATGGATTGTAGGAGTCTAGGAACAATCGAACAAAAGAACCCATATATACTGGTGTTGTGCGTCAGACATTCGACTTTGATATACAATTAAGTTAACGTGTCTTAAAGCTGTCCAAAATACAAATGGTAATCAATAAGATCTCACAGGGTTGTAAAAAGGTGCGATGACGGGAACTAGGCTGAATATGACGTGCCACGCTATCCCGCGCCAACCGGAAGTAGTCGTCATTCCATGTTGGGCACAGAGGCGGACACAAGTCCTCCATCATAGGGTCAGTTCTTAATGCACCTCTCTGCGTCCTCTGTCATTTTTCAACATGGCAAAACTCAGGGCTGAGTGGTTCAAAAAGCACGTATTAAAGCTTAACGGCACCGTTAGGTCTTGGTGGGATGAACTGAAAGAGATAACGTCCTTAAGGTTACTTAATTCAACTAAACCGTTTAGTAGGGATAACGTGATTTTTGTTCTATTGAACAAACGGCCTCTGCTGATCAAACTGGTCGCATCAAGCAGTAAAGTTCAAAGCGGTCGTCGGCAGGGAGCGACACCTTGGGGAGGAAATAGTTCACATTTGAGGTCAGGCAGGTCTTGCTGGCGTCGGTGAAGGAGGCTGACGCGCACTGAGAGTCCCTGGCACAGAAGTCCATGCACTTGATTATGGTCGGGGTGTCTGTGTGCGTCGTCAGAATGCTTCCAGATGGAATCTTCGCTTTTGAGTGGAATACAAACGTGGCGCCTGAAATGGAGAGAATTTGTAATAAAGAGGAACGTGTGTTCAGCCGCCCTTCCGAAGCGAAGGTAGTTGTGACTCGAGACGAATGATAGACACTCTGAACCTGAATTGAAAGCTAGTACTATAGGCTACGGCTTCTTTGGACAGGCCGATGAAGCTGTCTAGCGTGGAGGAAAATATGAAGAACACAAGTGAACGGGAAGTGCACGTGTTGTACGATGTGCAAACGGTCGCTTCAGGCAAGGACCTAAACATTGTACAATATGTTTAGGTCTGTGTTGCTGGGGTTGACCTACCTTGCCCCCCATTGTTGTTATTATCACAGAAGGTCTTTGCTCTCTTCATGTCGTCTGCTGTCAGACCCCGGTCGAATAACATGACGCAGCTCATCGATGCGTTCAGAGACGCTGAACGTACTTGTTTACCGAAGTTTACAAGGCTCGCGGAGGTATCTGGCGCAGCGCTCGTGCTTTCCAGCTGCGTCTCCGGGGTGAACCCATCCAAATAACCAATCACATTTCTTGACGATTTGTCGTATGATACGCCAAAGAACATCCAAACACCGTGAGAGAATTTCATATCAAAGACATGTCCTGGAGTACCTCTCCCGATTATGCTAATGTGGAGAGTCATTTTGGGCCACACCCAGACCAGCGATCCGAACGACAAGCTCTTCCCCGGCCACTCCATAATCGGCGCCTGAGTCCCTGAGAGCAGTTTCAAGTACCCCGTGAGTGTGAACCCGTCACGCTTGCTCAAGTCCATGGTTGTCGATTTCCCCACGCTGAAATAGGACGAGGAGTTGCCGGAAAAGCGAATAGCGCTCCTGGGTCTTTGGGTCGGTCCGTCGGTGAATGTGACTCCATGGAGGGTGGCATGGTTGTCCTTGCCCGAGAGGTCATCTCCCTTCGCTTCAGCCGTCAAGGGCCAGTAGCCGACAGGGGCGGGGTTGAACACAGCTGTCAAAAAGAACAATGAGTTTATTAGAGCGCTGTATAGGAGCGAGGTGGTAGCCCATCGAAATAGGCTTCGATCCGCTATACGCTGGACTTTAAGTAGGGCGGGCCGGATTTTGTTTCCCTGAACCTTTCGGGCAGTACAGTGACCATTTCTACACAGGTTCTCAGCCAATCAGAATCCGATAAATCTGTGTCGTCATCGGGGCATCATCATTAAACTGTGGTTGGATCTTGAAGATGGACTATTGTTATAGCCCTTTCTGTAGGTATGTTGTAGCAGCATAACTCAGATATCTAAAATCTAAATAACAAGGGAAAAGAAACGCATTTTAAAAATAAAATATAAAGAAGAAAAAGAAAAATGTTGTCCACAACCGGATTCGAACTCGCGACCTTTGAATCAAACATCGTATTCTGCCATTTCTGACGAGCGACCTACCAACTGCTCTAAAGTTTCTAAGGCTTCTGACGTCATGCATTTGTCGAAATCTGATTAGCTGAAAGTCCCTGTACAAATATACACTATAGTGCCCCAAAAGTTTAGGAAAAAAAACACAGAATGATTTTCCCTCACACAATGGATACACAATAGAATTCTAAAACGACCTCGCACGTCCGGCACCGGCACATATGGTCAGTGATGATGGAGAGTGGTAGCCGGTACATATACAGTACGGTTCACTCGCAATTCAATGTGCTCATGACGTGACGAGTCTTTCAAAACAATATTGATTGACTGTGACACTGCTGACCTCGTTTTTAAAAACATTTTAAAAAGGCCATTTAAACGTTAAATCAACTGCAAACATAATTTTTTATATCACTGAGGTATATGGATGGATACGATATGTTGAGAAAAATATGTACAACTATCGAAATATACGATTATTTGGAACTATATATATTTAGGCCAATCACTTTGCCACCCGCGCGACCTTGTCACAATTGCGGCGCTCTTTTGCATATCGCATATAAGAGGCGAATGAAAGCCTTGTCAGTTCAGCGCTAAGAGTGTTTGACTGTGGATCGGCTGGTCACGGGTTCGGCTCCCGCTGAATCTGCCACAGTATATCTTTTTCTCATTTTCCTTATCTTGTTATCTAATCCTCCATGAACAGATGTAAATTTTTTCATCATTACCATTTTCATACCCCGCACCCAAACTTTTCAAACTGCAGCACATACTGATTCCGGGCGTTCGAGTACATGTACTACCGAGTTCGAATCGGCAGCTGATATTTTCTAGGCTACATTGGGGCAAAGAGGTATTAGTGTCGGACCTTGACTTTTCCAATTAGTCAAATGGTATCCTGAGCTTCAGGCTTTTTATACCCCTTCGTCATATCGAGAGGGATATCAAAAACCACTGGTGCCTGGATGGTTAATATGCTGCCCGTGAGGGAATATCTAGAAAAAGATCGCGTTCCTATTTCAAAATCGACCGAAATTCTGTTAGTTGATATCATTTAAAATCAAGCCCAAAATGTCTACTTTAATTGACATCTTGTCATCCAGCATGAGGCTTGCATGGGTACGACCAAAATTAGTCAGTGTAATTATTCGGCAATTTTGTGTAGCTGACTCAGCAATTAATGAGGTAATCCCTGTCAATCAATAAACAAACAAAAACCCTTATACTAAAAAGATCTCAGATTTACCATCATGATGCTGATCATGATTTTCCCTTTAAATTCCATGGCAGAAGTGCTTACAAATAACTCACCTAAGCTTGCACAATTTAATTAAATAATGGATTTCCTCACAAAAATGAGTGCGAACAAGCCAGTCAACATTTGATAAAAAAGAACTATAATTTATTGCCGGCAGGTCCTCCATCAATGTGGCAACAACAGAAAAAATTCTCAACGAATTGGTGATCTGAAGCGTGTGTGAAATAAATACACAAGGTTCATATCACCATAGCCTGGCTATCACAGGCGAAGATAATCTCCAATCAAACATGAAAACCTCTTTGATTCAACGGTCAGGATGCTGGACTTTCTGCCAGGTGGTCACGGATTCGACTCCCCGTGTATCCAGAAAAAAACGTTTCTCTTCATTTACTTTCTTTATTCATTCATGTACGTGTATATACATACGATATGTTGAGAAAAATCTGTACAACTATCGAAATATACGATTACTTGGAACTATTTCGGCTAATCACTTTGCCACCCTGTCACTATTGTGGCGCGCTCGTTTGCATACCGCATATAAGAGGCGAATAAAATCTCCATTTCAACATGCACGCCTTGACGGTTCAGCGCTGAAGGTGTTTCACTGTGGATCGTCTGGTCACGGGTTCGAGACCCGGTGAATCTGCCGAATTTTTTTATATTTTTTTCTTCTTCCTTGTCTTGTCATCTGATCATCAATGTACAGATGTAAACATTTTCATTATCATCATTATCATACCCCGCACTCAAACTTTTCAAACTCCAGCACATACTGATTCCGGGCGTTCGAGTACATGAATTATGAGGTAGATGTATTGTTTCAATCATCGCAAATCTGCCTAAAACGGCAAGTTTTCTCAGGTACGGGTACGGCAGTGGCGTGCGTCTTTTTCATTGAAACGACCTCGCACGGCCGGCACCGACATATATCGTCGTTGATGATGGAGAGAGCGATAGCCGGTACATATTGAGCACGGTTCACTAGCAGTTCAATGTGCTCATGACGTGACGAGAGCAAATCTCACGGGTGGGGCGGAAATTCGCCATATTGCTGACATCATCGGCGCCAGCAACTGTTTCTTTTGACCCTGCCGGAGTCTTTCAAAACAATAAATGATTGTGTCTGACCCTGCTGACCTCGATTTTGAAAAACTTTTAAAAAAAGGTCATTCAAACGTTAAATCAACTGCAAAGATAATCTTTTATATCACTGAGGTATATACATACGATATGTTGAGAAAAATCTGTACAACTATCGAAATATACGATTACTTGGAACTATTTCGGCTAATCACTTTGCCACCTGCGCGACCTTGTCACTATTGTGGCGCGCTCGTTTGCATACCGCATATAAGAGGCGAATAAAATCTCCATTTCAACATGCAAGCCTTGACGGTTCAGCGCTGAAGGTGTTTGACTGTGGATCGGCTGGTCACGGGTTCGACCCCCGGTGAATCTGCCGATTTTTTTTGGATTTTTTTCTTCTTCCTTGTCTTGTTATCTAATCATCCATGTACAGATGTAAACATTTTTATTATCATCATACTCATACCCTGCAACCAAACTTTTCAAACTCCATCACATACTGATTCCGGGCGTTCGAGTACATGAATTATGAGGTAGATGTATTGTTTCAATCATCGCAAATCTGCCTAAAACGCGAGTTTTCTCAGGTACGGGTACGGCAGTGGCGTGCGTCTTTTTCATTGAAACGACCTCGCACGGCCGGTGTAATGTTTTTGAGTGTTTCTGTTTTTGAGTGTTTCCCCTCATTGTTTGGGAACGCTCAAAAATAGATTGACAAGTTTTTCTGTGTATCCCCCCTATTGAAAAGTCGTGGTCTCTCTAGCTGCCTATTGTTTGGAAACACTGACACATGGAAACAACCACAGATGTTACACCGGCACCGACATATATCGTCGTTGATGATGGAGAGAGCGGTAGCCGGTACATATTGAGCACGGTTCACTAGCAGTTCAATGTGCTCATGACGTGACGAGAGCAAATCTCACGGGTGGGGCGGAAATTTGCCATATTGCTGACATCATCGGCGCAAACAACTATTTCTTTTGACCCTGCCGGAGTCTGTCAAAACAATAAATGATTGTGTCTGACCCTGTTGACCACGATTTTGAAAAACTTTTTAAAAAAGGTCATTCAAACGTTAAATAAACTGCAAAGATAATCTTTTATATCACTGAGGTATATACATACGATATGTTGAGAAAAATCTGTACAACTATCGAAATATACGATTACTTGGAACTATTTCGGCTAATCACTTTGCCACCTGCGCGACCTTGTCACTATTGTGGCGCGCTCGTTTGCATACCGCATATAAGAGGCGAACAAAATCTCCATTTCAACATGCAAGCCTTGACGGTTCAGCGCTAAAGGTGTTTGACTGTGGATCGGCTGGTCACGGGTTCGACCCCCGGTGAATCTCCAAAAAAAATTCCTTTTTTCTTCTTCCTTGTCTTCTTATCTAATCATCCATGTACAGATGTAAACATTTTCATTATCATCATTATCATAACCCCGCACCCAAACTTTTCAAACTCCATCACATACTGATTCCGGGCGTTTGAGTACATGAATTATGAGGTAGATGTATTTTTTCAATCATCGCAAATCTGCCTAAAACAGCACTAATTTTCTCAGGTACGGGTACGGCAGTGGCGTGCGTCTTTTTCATTGAAACGACCTCGCACGGCCGGCACCGACATATATCGTCGTTGATGATGGAGAGAGCGGTATATCCGGTACATATTGAGCACGGTTCACTGGCAGTTCAATGTGCTCATGACGTGACGAGAGCAAATCTCACGGGTGGGGCGGAAATTCGCCATATTGCTGACATCATCGGCGCCAACAACTGTTTCTTTTGACCCTGCCGGAGTCTTTCAAAACAATAAATGATTGTGTCTGACCCTGCTGACCTCGATTTTGAAAAACTTTTTAAAAAAGGTCATTTAAACCTTAAATCAACTGCAAAGATAATCTTTTATATCACTGAGGTACATGTACATATAGTATTATTAGCATTATCAGTATCATTATTATCAATATCACTTTTATCTTGAAACCTTCTGAACCCGAACTTTATAAACTGAAGAACACACACTGATTTCAGTCTGCAACGAAGATCTCACCAAAACTGATTGTAACTGACGAATTTCCTAGACATGTCCAAAACCACCTCACAACACTTGCAGGAATCGTTATTAGTGAAGTTTGTACATTCTTTACAAAAACAATAATATCTTGTACTTACCTGCGGTAGTGTTTCCAGCAAGAAGCAGAAGAGCCCATTTTAGAAGGACTATTTTTACGGCCATGTTGAACCGATTTTTTCTCGCAAAATAGAGAATTAAAGGATGCAGATCCAAATGTTGCTTAACTTGCAATGAAAAGTGATCAAGGAGATTTCGTAATGAAAATGGACGTGCCACTATCACGGAACAACTTCAGAAAATATGAATCCATCCGGAACTAACTGGTCGATGTCCACCTACGTTCCCGGTATGGATTCTGAATGAATGGATTGTGGCGGGACCAATATGCACGAGTCAATCGAATAGGCCAAAGAGAACCAAACCACTGTTTATGAGACCCCCGAAAGAGTTCAGATGCAAAAGTCGCTAATTCCTTTTCTAGTCTTCGAGCAAATACAACATTCAGTCAAAATGGACGATTTTCGATGGGACCTGGCGACTTCTGTCCTAAAAAGTTGTTTTGATATTCAAACGCATTAATCAGCTTAAGTAATTTATTGCTATTAAAATGATCAATTGAAAGCTTGTACAAATAATGTGAGCATGTTATTTATATTGACTGCAGCGGATCATTACTTAATTCCTCGCGTGGAACTGTTTTAGCGGTTGTCAATATCACAATAACTAGTTGATACTTCTATTCAGTGGTTTTTATTCACTCTAAATCGATCGGCTTCAGCGCCATTGAAGATCCGCGGCATTAGCGTCATACACGAGAACATTTAACGCGACCACTATTTATATTCAGCGTGTCTCTAAATAACCACAACACGACACCCCTCCCACTTAATTACTTTAGTAATTAGATAAAGAAATTCCAAACCAAGAATGTCCTAGTTTTAACTCAACTCAGGTTTGGAGGGGTCGTCTCAAACTCTAAAGATATAATTCAAACTACTTAAACTCGAAATGGTACGTGAATACTGATTGACTTATGATTGTCCAACTCTAATAACATGAACACTAATAGTCCAGAAAACAGTCAACTCATAATCACTCAAACCCGTAACGATCATTTAAAATAGAGAAGATTGCAGATCCAAATGTTGCTTAACTTGCAATGAAAAAGTGATCAAGTAGATAATGTGAGCATGTCATTTATATTGACTGCAGCGGATCATTACTTAATTCCTCGCGTGGGACTGTTTTAGCGGTCGCTTAGCAACCCTTCATATGGTGATGAGTCATCTGCTGCAGTCGTATAATTATTCATCTTCTGCAACGATTTGTTCGGTCTTTCAAGTGTCGTCTGCTCACACTGACAAATATTTGTTAAACAAAGTGAAGAAACTTTGTTCAGATGGTCGAAATGATCAACTTTCCTTCAAATATTTCTTGAGAAAAACCTTAAGTTTGGAGAAAACGTGTACATTCTGGATGTCGTCTGCTCAAGTTGAATGAGTTGTTGTTGTTCGGCCGGATCTTGGGTCCTATTCGGTTGCTTCTGTCTTTGTTTGACTCTGAACAGATGACCTCTGGTCAAAGTAAGTAAGACAAGGTACTGACAGTCAATGTCACTGTTGGTGATCACAGCTAGGTGATAATTTGTTTCACTTCCTCTGTTTGTAGCTAATACGCAGTTCTTTATCTTGCCACATACGTATTACTCTGTAATATGTTTGGTTTTTAATAAAATTTGAATTTGAATTTGATATTCACTACACTCCGGATGCTGTGGATGGATCGTGTCCTTCCCCATAGGAAGACTATGTTTCAGATGACTGATAGAATGCCTCAGGAGTCTAGGAACAATCGAACGAAAGAACCCATATATACTGGTGTTGTGCGTCAGACATTCGACTTTGATATACGATTAAGTTAACGTGTCTTAAAGCTGTCCAAAATACAAATGGAAATCAATAAGAGATCACAGGGTTGTAAAAAGGTGCGATGACGGGAACTAGGCTGAATATGACGTGCCACGCTACCCCGCGTCAACCGGAAGTAGTCGTCATTCCATGTTGGGCACAGAGGCGGACACAAGTCCTCCATCATAGGGTCAGTTCTTAATGCACCTCTCTGCGTCCTCTGTCATTTTTCAACATGGCAAAACTCAGGGCTGAGTTGTTCAAAAAGCACGTATTAAAGCTTTAACGGCACCGTTAGGTCTTGGTGGGATGAACTGAAAGAGATAACGTCCTTAAGGTTACTTAATTCAACTAAACCGTTTAGTAGGGATAACGTGATTTTTGTTCTTTTGAACAAACGGCCTCTGCTGATCAAACTGGTCGCATCAAGCAGTAAAGTTCAAAGCGGTCGTCGGCAGGGAGCGACACCTTGGGGAGGAAATAGTTCACATTTGAGGTCAGGCAGGTCTTGCTGGCGTCGGTGAAGGAGGCTGACGCGCACTGAGAGTCCCTGGCACAGAAGTCCATGCACTTGATTATGGTCGGGGTGTCTGTGTGCGTCGTCAGAATGCTTCCAGATGGAATCTTCGCTTTTGAGTGGAATTCAAACGTGGCGCCTGAAATGGAGAGAATTTGTAATAAAGAGGAACGTGTGTTCAGCCGCCCTTCCGAAGCTAAGGTAGTTGTGACTCGAGACGAATGATAGACACTCTGAACCTGAATTGAAAGCTAGTACTACAGGCTACGGCTTCTTTGGACAGGCCGATGAAGCTGTCTAGCGTGGAGGAAAATATGAAGAACACAAGTGAACGGGAAGTGCACGTGTTGTACGATGTGCAAACGGTCGCTTCAGGCAAGGACCTAAACATTGTACAATATGTTTAGGTCTGTGTTGCTGGGGTTGACCTACCTTGTCCCCCATTGTTGTTATTATCACAGAAGGTCTTTGCTCTCTTCATGTCGTCTGCTGTCAGACCCCGGTCGAATAACATGACGCAGCTCATCGATGCGTTCAGAGACGCTGAACGTACCTGTTTACCGAAGTTTACAAGGCTCGCGGAGGTATCTGGCGCAGCGCTCGTGCTTTCCAGCTGCGTCTCCGGGGTGAACCCATCCAAATAACCAATCACATTTCTTGACGATTTGTCGTATGATACGCCAAAGAACATCCAAACACCGTGAGAGAATTTCATATCAAAGACATGTCCTGGAGTACCTCTCCCGATTATGCTAATGTGGAGAGTCATTTTGGGCCACACCCAGACCAGCGATCCGAACGACAAGCTCTTCCCCGGCCACTCCATAATCGGCGCCTGAGTCCCTGAGAGCAGTTTCAAGTACCCCGTGAGTGTGAACCCGTCACGCTTGCTCAAGTCCATGGTTGTCGATTTCCCCACGCTGAAATAGGACGAGGAGTTGCCGGAAAAGCGAATAGCGCTCCTGGGTCTTTGGGTCGGTCCGTCGGTGAATGTGACTCCATGGAGGGTGGCATGGTTGTCCTTGCCCGAGAGGTCATCTCCCTTCGCTTCAGCCGTCAAGGGCCAGTAGCCGACAGGAACGGGGTTGAACACAGCTGTCAAAAAAGAACAATGAGTTTATTAGAGCGCTGTATAGGAGCGAGGTGGTAGTCCATCGAAATAGGCTTCGATCCGCTATACGCTGGACTTTTAGTAGGGCGGGCCGGATTTTGTTTCCCTGAACCTTTCGGGCAGTACAGTGACCATTTCTACACAGGTTCTCAGCCAATCAGAATCCGATAAATCTGTGTCGTCATCGGGGCATCATCATTAAACTGTGGTTGGATCTTGAAGATGGACTATTGTTATAGCCCTTTCTGTAGGTATGTTGTAGGCAGCATAACTCAAATATCTAAAATCTAAATAACAAGGGAAAAGAAACGCATTTTAAAAATAAAATATAAAGAAGAAAAAGAAAAATGTTGTCCACAACCGGATTCGAACTCGCGATCTTTGAATCAAACATCGTATTCTGCCATTTCTGACGAGCGACCTACCAACTGCTCTAAAGTTTCTAAGGCTTCTGACGTCATGCATTTGTCGAAATCTGATTGGCTGAAAGTCCCTGTACAAATATACACTATAGTGCCCCAAAAGTTTAGGAAAAAAAACACAGAATGATTTTCCCTCACACAATGGATACACAATAGAATTCTAAAACGACCTCGCACGTCCGGCACCGGCACATATGGTCAGTGATGATGGAGAGTGGTAGCCGGTACATATACAGTACGGTTCACTCGCAATTCAATGTGCTCATGACGTGACGAGTCTTTCAAAACAATATTGATTGACTGTGATACTGCTGACCTCGTTTTTAAAAACTTTTTAAAAAGGCCATTTAAACGTTAAATCAACTGCAAACATAATTTTTTATATCACTGAGGTATATGGATGGATACGATATGTTGAGAAAAATATGTACAACTATCGAAATATACGATTATTTGGAACTATATATATTTAGGCCAATCACTTTGCCACCTGCGCGACCTTGTCACAATTGCGGCGCTCTTTTGCATATCGCATATAAGAGGCGAATGAAAGCCTTGTCAGTTCAGCGCTAAGAGTGTTTGACTGTGGATCGGCTGGTCACGGGTTCGGCTCCCGCTGAATCTGCCACAGTATCTCTTTTTCTCATTTTCCTTATCTTGTTGTCTAATCCTCCATGAACAGATGTAAATTTTTTCATCATTACCATTTTCATACCCCGCACCCAAACTTTTCAAACTGCAGCACATACTGATTCCGGGCGTTCGAGTACATGTACTACCGAGTTCGAATCGGCAGCTGATATTTTCTAGGCTACGTTGGGGCAAAGAGGTATTAGTGTCGGACCTTGACTTTTCCAATTAGTCAAAGGGTATCCTGAGCTTCAGGCTTTTTATACCCCTTCGTCATATCGAGAGGGATATCAAAAACCACTGGTGCCTGGATGGTTAATATGCTGCCCGTGAGGGAATATCTAGAAAAAGATCGCGTTCCTATTTCAAAATCGACCGAAATTCTGTTAGTTGATATCATTTAAAATCAAGCCCAAAATGTCTACTTTAATTGACATCTTGTCATCCAGCTTGAGGCTTGCATGGGTACGACCATAATTAGTCAGTGTAATTATTCGGCAATTTTGTGTAGCTGACTCAGCAATTAATGAGGTAATCCCTGTCAATCAATAAACAAAAACCCTTATACTAAATAGATCTCAGATTTACCATGCTCATCATGATTTTCCCTTTAAATTCCTTGGCAGAAGTGCTTACAAATACCTCACCTAAGCTTGCACAATTTAATTAAATAATGGATTTCCTCACAAAAATGAGTTCGAACAAGCCAATCAACATTTGATAAAATAGAACTATAATTTATTGCCGGCAGGTCCTCCACCAATATGGCAAAAACACAAAAAATTCGCAACGAATTGGTGATCTGAAGCTTGTGTGAAATAAACACACAAGGTTCATATCACCATAGCCTGGCTATTACAGGCGAAGAAAATCTCCACTCAAACATGAAAACCTCTTTGATTCAACGGTTAGGATGCTGGACTTTCTGCCAGGTGGTCACGGATTCGACTCCCCGTGTATCCAGAAAAAAACGTTTCTCTTCATTTACTTTCTTTATTCATTCATGTACGTGTATATACATACGATATGTTGAGAAAAATCTGTACAACTGTCGAAATATACGATTACTTGGAACTATTTCGGCTAATCACTTTGCCACCCTGTCACTATTGTGGCGCGCTCGTTTGCATACCGCATATAAGAGGCGAATAAAATCTCCATTTCAACATGCAAGCCTTGACGGTTCAGCGCTGAAGGTGTTTGACTGTGGATCGGCTGGTCACGGGTTCGAGCCCCGCTGAATCTGCCGAATTTTTTTATATTTTTTTTCGTCTTCCTTGTCTTGTTATCTGATCATCCATGTACAGATGTAAACATTTTCATTATCATCATTATCATACCCTGCAACCAAACTTTTCAAACTCCAGCACATACTGATTCCGGGCGTTCGAGTACATGAATTATGAGGTAGATGTATTTTTTCAATCATCGCAAATCTGCCTAAAACGGCAAGTTTTCTCAGATACGGGTACGGCAGTGGCGTGCGTCTTTTTCATTGAAACGACCTCGCACGGCCGGCACCGACATACATCGTGGTTGATGATGGAGAGAGCGGTAGCCGGTACGCGAAATTTTGTTCTGCAGGATACTTCTGCCATAGTGTACATCTGACAGCCAATCAGAATTCAAGGCAAGCACGTGTCTTTGTTGACATCATCTTTCTACATGGCGCAATAATGTCAACAATGCCACGTGTTCTGATAATCTTGGAAAGAACAAGTTAGCAAATGGTTAGAGGAGTATATTAGCTAAAATATATTTATTTGCAGTATCTTAACATGTATTTTCATTGTCGAGTGGACTGTATTTATTGGACTTGTCTGTTAAGGCGCACTGTGCTCGGCAAAATAGCCGAGGTTGAATGTTTATCTGTCAACCGTGTAACTAGTTCTGCTGTATATGCATAGGTGGCGCCACCATTCAATTTTATTTTGTTTGCTTGTCAAAATGTGTTTTATACAATGGCCCTTCAACAATGTTCAAACTACCAAAATAGGCCTGATACCTTCAACAGCAGACATCGGATACACTGTCCCTTTAATAATTATCAACATTGGCAACACTGTCAGTGTCACTGCCCCTTAAAATTTCACAAATCGCGAGACATCGGATACACTGTCCCTTTAATAATTATCAACATTGGCAACACTGTCAGTGTCACTGCCCCTTAAAATTTCACAAATCAATGCATGCACTGCAATGTAGGATCAGATCAGCTGATGCCTCTTTTGTACGCATAATATCATCAATTTTACAATGAATCTGTGCAATTCATTCCTAAACACTACGACACAAACCTTGAGTTGAGCATACTTGGGGTCAGACAATTATTGTCACATTCACAGTTGAAGTGGCACTCGGCATGCGACTCGGTATCGTCCATTGTATTTGCATTATCATGCATAAATAAACAGTGTGACGTCAAAGATCGCGCCAATTGTGATTGGCTGTCAGATGTACACTGTGGCAGAAGTATCCTGCAGAAAAAAATTTCGCAGCCGGTACATATTGAGCACGGTTCACCAGCAGTTCAATGTGCTCATGACGTGACGAGAGCAAATCTCACGGGTGGGGCGGAAATTCGCCATATTGCTGACATCATCGGCGCCAACAACTGTTTCTTTTGACCCTGCCGGAGTCTTTCAAAACAATAAATGATTGTGTCTGACCCTGCTGACCTCGATTTTGAAAAACTTTTTAAAAAAGGTCGTTCAAACGTTAAATCAACTGCAAAGATAATCTTTTATATCACTGAGGTATATACATACGATATGTTGAGAAAAATCTGTACAACTATCGAAATATACGATTACTTGAAACTATTTCGGCTAATCACTTTGCCACCTGCGCGACCTTGTCACTATTGTGGCGCGCTCGTTTGCACACCGCATATAAGAGGCGAATAAAATCTCCATTTCAACATGCAAGCCTTGACGGTTCAGCGCTGAAGGTGTTTGACTGTGGATCGGCTGGTCACGGGTTCGACCCCCGGTGAATCTGCCGAATTTTTTTTCTTTTTTTCTTCTTCCTTGTCTTGTTATCTAATCATCCATGTACAGATGTAAACATTTTTATTATCATCATTATCATACCCTGCACCCAAACTTTTCAAACTCCATCACATACTGATTCCGGGCGTTCGAGTACATGAATTATGAGGTAGATGTATTGTTTCAATCATCGCAAATCTGCCTAAAACGCAAGTTTTCTCAGGTACGGGTACGGCAGTGGCGTGCGTCTTTTTCATTGAAACGACCTCGCACGGCCGGTGTAATGTTTTTGAGTGTTTCTGTTTTTGAGTGTTTCCCCTCATTGTTTGGGAACGCTCAAAAATAGATTGACAAGTTTTTCTGTGTATCCCCCCTATTGAAAAGTCGTGGTCTCTCTAGCTGCCTATTGTTTGGAAACACTGACACATGGGAAACAACCACAGATGTTACACCGGCACCGACATATATCGTCGTTGATGATGGAGAGAGCGATAGCCGGTACATATTGAGCACGGTTCACTAGCAGTTCAATGTGCTCATGACGTGACGAGAGCAAATCTCACGGTTGGGGCGGAAATTCGCCATATTGCTGACATCATCGGCGCCAACAACTATTTCTTTTGACCCTGCCGGAGTCTTTCAAAACAATAAATGATTGTGTCTGACCCTGCTGACCACGATTTTGAAAAACTTTTTAAAAAAGGTCATTCAAACGTTAAATCAACTGCAAAGATAATCTTTTATATCACTGAGGTATATTCATACGATATGTTGAGAAAAATCTGTACAACTATCGAAATATACGTTTACTTGGAACTATTTCGGCTAATCACTTTGCCACCTGCGCGACCTTGTCAATATTGTGGCGCGCTCGTTTGCATACCGCATATAAGAGGCGAACAAAATCTCCATTTCAACATGCAAGCCTTGACGGTTCAGCGCTAAAGGTGTTTGACTGTGGATCGGCTGGTCACGGGTTCGACCCCCGGTGTATCTCAAAAAAAAAATTCCTTTTTTCTTCTTCCTTGTCTTGTTATCTAATCATCCATGTACAGATGTAAACATTTTCATTATCATCATTATCATACCCCGCACCCAAACTTTTCAAACTCCATCACATACTGATTCCGGGCGTTCGAGTACATGAATTATGAGGTAGATGTATTGTTTCAATCATTGCAAATCTGCCTAAAACGGCAAGTTTTCTCAGGTACGGGTACGGCAGTGGCGTGCGTCTTTTTCATTGAAACGACCTCGCACGGCCGGCACCGACATATATCGTCGTTGATGATGGAGAGAGCGGTATATCCGGTACATATTGAGCACGGTTCACTAGCAGTTCAATGTGCTCATGACGTGACGAGAGCAAATCTCACGGGTGGGGCGGAAATTCGCCATATTGCTGACATCATCGGCGCCAACAACTGTTTCTTTTGACCCTGCCGGAGTCTTTCAAAACAATAAATGATTGTGTCTGACCCTGCTGACCTCGATTTTGAAAAACTTTTTAAAAAAGGTCATTCAAACCTTAAATCAACTGCAAAGATAATCTTTTATATCACTGAGGTACATGTACATATAGTATTACATGTATTACCATTATCAGTATCATTATTATCAATATCACTTTTATCTTGAAACCTTCTGAACCCGAACTTTATAAACTGAAGAACACACACTGATTTCAGACTGCAACGAAGATCTCACCAAAACTGATTGTAACTGACGAATTTCCTAGACATGTCCAAAACCACCTCACAACACTTGCAGGAATCGTTATTAGTGAAGTTTGTACATTCTTTACAAAAACAATAATATCTTGTACTTACCTGCGGTAGTGTTTCCAGCAAGAAGCAGAAGAGCCCATTTTAGAAGGACTATTTTTACGGCCATGTTGAACCGATTTTTTCTCGCAAAATAGAGAATTAAAGGATGCAGATCCAAATGTTGCTTAACTTGCAATGAAAAGTGATCAAGGAGATTTCGTAATGAAAATGGACGTGCCACTATCACGGAACAACTTCAGAAAATATGAATCCATCCGGAACTAACTGGTCGATGTCCACCTACGTTCCCGGTATGGATTCTGAATGAATGGATTGTGGCGGGACCAATATGCACGAGTCAATCGAATAGGCCAAAGAGAACCAAACCACTGTTTATGAGACCCCCGAAAGAGTTCAGATGCAAAAGTCGCCAATTCCTTTTCTAGTCTTCGAGCAAACACAACATTCAGTCAAAATGGACGATTTTCGATGGGACCTGGCGACTTCTGTCCTAAAAAGTTGTTTTGATATTCAAACGCATTAATCAGCTTAAGTAATTTATTGCTATTAAAATGATCAATTGAAAGCTTGTACAAATAATGTTAGCATGTTATTTATATTGACTGCAGCGGATCATTACTTAATTCCTCACGTGGAACTGTTTTAGCGGTTGTCAATATCACAATAACTAGTTGATACTTCTATTCAGTGGTTTTTATTCACTCTAAATCGATCGGCTTCAGCGCCATTGAAGATCCGCGGCATTAGCGTCATACACGAGAACATTTAACGCGACCACTATTTATATTCAGCGTGTCTCTAAATAACCACAACACGACATCCCTCCCTTAATACTTAATTACTTTAGTAATTAGATAAAGAAATTCCAAACCAAGAATGTCCTAGTTTTAACTCAACTCAGGTTTGGAGGGGTCGTCTCAAACTCTAAAGATATAATTCAAACTACTTAAACTCGAAATGGTACGTGAATACTGATTGACTTATGATTGTCCAACTCTAATAACATGAACACTAATAGTCCAGAAAACAGTCAACTCATAATCACTCAAACCCGTAACGATCAAAATAGAGAATTAAAGATTGCTGATCCAAATGTTGCTTAACTTGCAATGAAAAAGTGATCAAGTAGATAATGTGAGCATGTCATTTATATTGACTGCAGCGGATCATTACTTAATTCCTCGCGTGGGACTGTTTTAGCGGTCGCTTAGCAACCCTTCATATGGTGATGAGTCATCTGCTGCAGTCGTATAATTATTCATCTTCTGCAACGATTTGTTCGGTCTTTCAAGTGTCGTCTGCTCACACTGACAAATATTTGTTAAACAAAGTGAAGAAACTTTGTTCAGATGGTCGAAATGATCAACTTTCGTTCAAATATTTCTTGAGAAAAACCTTAAGTTTGGAGAAAACGTGTATATTCTGGATGTCGTCTGCTCAAGTTGAATGAGTTGTTGTTGTTCGACCGGATCTTGGGTCCTATTCGGTTGCTTCTGTCTTTGTTTGACTCTGAACAGATGGCCTCTGGTCAAAGTAAGTAAGACAAGGTACTGACAGTCAATGTCACTGTTGGTGATCACAGCTAGGTGATAATTTGTTTCACTTCCTCTGTTTGTACCTAATACGCAGTTCTTTATCTTGCCACCTACGTATTACTCTGTAATATGTTTGGTTTTCAATAAAATTTGAATTTGAATTTGATATTCACTACACTCCGGATGCTGTGGATGGATCGTGTCCTTCCCAATAGGAAGACTATTTTTCAGATGACTGATAGAATGCCCCAGGAGTCTGGGATGGATTGTAGGAGTCTAGGAACAATCGAACAAAAGAACCCATATATACTGGTGTTGTGCGTTAGACATTCGGCTTTGATATACAATTAAGTTAACGTGTCTTAAAGCTGTCCAAAATACAAATGGTAATCAATAAGATCTCACAGGGTTGTAAAAAGGTGCGATGACGGGAACTACGCTGAATATGACGTGCCACGCTATCCCGCGCCAACCGGAAGTAGTCGTCATTCCATGTTGGGCACAGAGGCGGACACAAGTCCTCCATCATAGGGTCAGTTCTTAATGCACCTCTCTGCGTCCTCTGTCATTTTTCAACATGGCAAAACTCAGGGCTGAGTTGTTCAAAAAGCACATATTAAAGCTTTAACGGCACCGTTAGGTCTTGGTTGGATGAACTGAAAGAGATAACGTCCTTAAGGTTACTTAATTCAACTAAACCGTTTAGTAGGGATAACGTGATTTTTGTTCTTTTGAACAAACGGCCCCTGCTGATCAAACTGGTCGCGTCAGGCAGTAAAGTTCAAAGCGGTCGTCGGCAGGGAGCGACACCTTGGGGAGGAAATAGTTCACACTTGAGGTCAGGCAGGTCTTGCTGGCGTCGGTGAAGGAGGCTGACGCGCACTGAGAGTCCCTGGCACAGAAGTCCATGCACTTGATTATGGTCGGGGTGTCTGTGTGCGTCCTCAGAATGCTTCCAGATGGAATCTTCGCTTTGGAGTGGAATTCAAACGTGGCGCCTGAAATGGAGAGAATTTGTAATAAAGACGAACGTGTGTTCAGCCACCCTTCCGAAGCGAAGGTAGTTGTGACTCGAGACGAATGATAGACACTCTGAACCTGAATTGAAAGCTAGTACTATAGGCTACGGCTTCTTTGGACAGGCCGATGAAGCTGTCTAGCGTGGAGGAAAATATGAAGAACACAAGTGAACGGGAAGTGCACGTGTTGTACGATGTGCAAACGGTCGCTTCAGGCAAGGACCTAAACATTGTACAATATGTTTAGGTCTGTGTTGCTGGGGTTGACCTACCTTGTCCCCCATTGTTGTTATTATCACAGAAGGTCTTTGCTCTCTTCATGTCGTCTGCTGTCAGACCCCGGTCGAATAACATGACGCAGCTCATCGATGCGTTCAGAGACGCTGAACGTACCTGTTTACCGAAGTTTACAAGGCTCGCGGAGGTATCTGGCGCAGCGCTCGTGCTTTCCAGCTGCGTCTCCGGGGTGAACCCATCCAAATAACCAATCACATTTCTTGACGATTTGTCGTATGATACGCCAAAGAACATCCAAACACCGTGAGAGAATTTCATATCAAAGACATGTCCTGGAGTACCTCTCCCGATTATGCTAATGTGGAGAGTCATTTTGGGCCACACCCAGACCAGCGATCCGAACGACAAGCTCTTCCCCGGCCACTCCATAATCGGCGCCTGAGTCCCTGAGAGCAGTTTCAAGTACCCCGTGAGTGTGAACCCGTCACGCTTGCTCAAGTCCATGGTTGTCGATTTCCCCACGCTGAAATAGGACGAGGAGTTGCCGGAAAAGCGAATAGCGCTCCTGGGTCTTTGGGTCGGTCCGTCGGTGAATGTGACTCTATGGAGGGTGGCATGGTTGTCGTTGCCCGAGAGGTCATCTCCCTTCGCTTCAGCCGTCAAGGGCCAGTAGCCGACAGGGGCGGGGTTGAACACAGCTGTCAAAAAGAACAATGAGTTTATTAGAGCGCTGTATAGGAGCGAGGTGGTAGCCCATCGAAATAGGCTTCGATCCGCTATACGCTGGACTTTAAGTAGGGCGGGCCGGATTTTGTTTCCCTGAACCTTTCGGGCAGTACAGTGACCATTTCTACACAGGTTCTCAGCCAATCAGAATCCGATAAATCTGTGTCGTCATCGGGGCATCATCATTAAACTGTGGTTGGATCTTGAAGATGGACTATTGTTATAGCCCTTTCTGTAGGTATGTTGTAGGCAGCATAACTCAGATATCTAAAATCTAAATAACAAGGGAAAAGAAACGCATTTTAAAAATAAAATATAAAGAAGAAAAAGAAAAATGTTGTCCACAACCGGATTCGAACTCGCGACCTTTGAATCAAACATCGTATTCTGCCATTTCTGACGAGCGACCTACCAACTGCTCTAAAGTTTCTAAGGCTTCTGACGTCATGCATTTGTCGAAATCTGATTGGCTGAAAGTCCCTGTACAAATATACACTATAGTGCCCCAAAAGTTTAGGAAAAAAAACACAGAATGATTTTCCCTCACACAATGGATACACAATAGAATTCTAAAACGACCTCGCACGTCCGGCACCGGCACATATGGTCAGTGATGATGGAGAGTGGTAGCCGGTACATATACAGTACGGTTCACTCGCAATTCAATGTGCTCATGACGTGACGAGTCTTTCAAAACAATATTGATTGACTGTGACACTGCTGACCTCGTTTTTAAAAACATTTTAAAAAGGCCATTTAAACGTTAAATCAACTGCAAACATAATTTTTTATATCACTGGGGTATATGGATGGATACGATATGTTGAGAAAAATATGTACAACTATCGAAATATACGATTATTTGGAACTATATATATTTAGGCCAATCACTTTGCCACCTGCGCGACCTTGTCACAATTGCGGCGCTCTTTTGCATATCGCATATAAGAGGCGAATGAAAGCCTTGTCAGTTCAGCGTTGAAGGTGTTTGACTGTAAACATTGTACAATATGTTTAGGTCTGTGTTGCTGGGGTTGACCTACCTTGTCCCCCATTGTTGTTATTATCACAGAAGGTCTTTGCTCTCTTCATGTCGTCTGCTGTCAGACCCCGGTCGAATAACATGACGCAGCTCATCGATGCGTTCAGAGACGCTGAACGTACCTGTTTACCGAAGTTTACAAGGCTCGCGGAGGTATCTGGCGCAGCGCTCGTGCTTTCCAGCTGCGTCTCCGGGGTGAACCCATCCAAATAACCAATCACATTTCTTGACGATTTGTCGTATGATACGCCAAAGAACATCCAAACACCGTGAGAGAATTTCATATCAAAGACATGTCCTGGAGTACCTCTCCCGATTATGCTAATGTGGAGAGTCATTTTGGGCCACACCCAGACCAGCGATCCATACGACAAGCTCTTCCCCGGCCACTCCATAATCGGCGCCTGAGTCCCTGAGAGCAGTTTCAAGTACCCCGTGAGTGTGAACCCGTCACGCTTGCTCAAGTCCATGGTTGTCGATTTCCCCACGCTGAAATAGGACGAGGAGTTGCCGGAAAAGCGAATAGCGCTCCTGGGTCTTTGGGTCGGTCCGTCGGTGAATGTGACTCCATGGAGGGTGGCATGGTTGTCCTTGCCCGAGAGGTCATCTCCCTTCGCTTCAGCCGTCAAGGGCCAGTAGCCGACAGGGGCGGGGTTGAACACAGCTGTCAAAAAGAACAATGAGTTTATTAGAGCGCTGTATAGGAGCGAGGTGGTAGCCCATCGAAATAGGCTTCGATCCGCTATACGCTGGACTTTAAGTAGGGCGGGCCGGATTTTGTTTCCCTGAACCTTTCGGGCAGTACAGTGACCATTTCTACACAGGTTCTCAGCCAATCAGAATCCGATAAATCTGTGTCGTCATCGGGGCATCATCATTAAACTGTGGTTGGATCTTGAAGATGGACTATTGTTATAGCCCTTTCTGTAGGTATGTTGTAGGCAGCATAACTCAGATATCTAAAATCTAAATAACAAGGGAAAAGAAACGCATTTTAAAAATAAAATATAAAGAAGAAAAAGAAAAATGTTGTCCACAACCGGATTCGAACTCGCGACCTTTGAATCAAACATCGTATTCTGCCATTTCTGACGAGCGACCTACCAACTGCTCTAAAGTTTCTAAGGCTTCTGACGTCATGCATTTGTCGAAATCTGATTGGCTGAAAGTCCCTGTACAAATATACACTATAGTGCCCCAAAAGTTTAGGAAAAAAAACACAGAATGATTTTCCCTCACACAATGGATACACAATAGAATTCTAAAACGACCTCGCACGTCCGGCACCGGCACATATGGTCAGTGATGATGGAGAGTGGTAGCCGGTACATATACAGTACGGTTCACTCGCAATTCAATGTGCTCATGACGTGACGAGTCTTTCAAAACAATATTGATTGACTGTGACACTGCTGACCTCGTTTTTAAAAACATTTTAAAAAGGCCATTTAAACGTTAAATCAACTGCAAACATAATTTTTTATATCACTGAGGTATATGGATGGATACGATATGTTGAGAAAAATATGTACAACTATCGAAATATACGATTATTTGGAACTATATATATTTAGGCCAATCACTTTGCCACCTGCGCGACCTTGTCACAATTGCGGCGCTCTTTTGCATATCGCATATAAGAGGCGAATGAAAGCCTTGTCAGTTCAGCGTTGAAGGTGTTTGACTGTGGATCGGCTGGTCACGGGTTCGGCTCCCGCTGAATCTGCCACAGTATATCTTTTTCTCATTTTCCTTATCTTGTTATCTAATCCTCCATGAACAGATGTAAATTTTTTCATCATTACCATTTTCATACCCCGCACCCAAACTTTTCAAACTGCAGCACATACTGATTCCGGGCGTTCGAGTACATGTACTACCGAGTTCGAATCGGCAGCTGATATTTTCTAGGCTACATTGGGGCAAAGAGGTGTTAGTGTCGGACCTTGACTTTTCCAATTAGTCAAAGGGTATCCTGAGCTCCAGGCTTTTTATACCCCTTCGTCATATCGAGAGGGATATCAAAAACCACTGGTGCCTGGATGGTTAATATGCTGCCCGTGAGGGAATATCTAGAAAAAGATCGCGTTCCTGTTTTAAAATCGACCGAAATTCTGTTAGTTGATATCATTTAAAATCAAGCCCAAAATGTCTACTTTAATTGACATCTTGTCATCCAGCATGAGGCTTGCATGGGTACGACCAAAATTAGTCAGTGTAATTATTCGGCAATTTTGTAAAGCTGACTCAGCAATTAATGAGGTAATCCCTGTCAATCAATAAACAAAGAAACCCTTATACGAAAAAGATCTCAGATTTACCATCATGATGCTGATCATGATTTTCCCTTTAAATTCCATGGCAGAAGTGCTTACAAATAACTCACCTAAGCTTGCACAATTTAATTAAATAATGGATTTCCTCACAAAAATGAGTTCGAACAAGCCAATCAACATTTGATAAAATAGAACTATAATTTATTGCCGGCAGGTCCTCCATCAATGTGGCAACAACAGAAAAAATTCTCAGCGAATTGGTGATCTGAAGCGTGTGTGAAATAAACACACAAGGTTCATATCACCATATCCTGGCTATTACAGGCGAAGAAAATCTCCACTCAAGTGCTTACAAATACATCACCTATAAGCTGGCACAATTTAATTAAATAATGGATTTTCTCACAAAAAAGAGTGCGAACAAGCCAATCAACATTGACTGAAAACAACTATAATTTATGAGACAAGACCACTAATGAATATTCATAGGTTGGAGGGTCCAGGCCTATCTATTAGACGAGTGCATGTTTTTTACTCTCAAGTACATATTTGGAGAGGTATTGAAAAAATATTTGTTGTGGCAAGTCTACAGATATAAAGAAATTATTTGATGAAAAAATAAATTTCGAATTTTGCTAATTGGGTAATAGGGGGCGTGTTTTGAGTTTTTTCTGCCAGTTGGCTGAAAAGAGTGGAAATATCAAAGTCTGTCTAATTTGTCGATTAAAAAAAAATTTCCGTGGTCAATCACCATTTTATTTTTCACCATTTACTTGCCCGACTGTCCGGAATAACATAATCTAAATTTCAGATTCACAACACCACGCGTTCTTTGATGCGTCGCGGTCAAACATTGACAATTTAACTGCTAAAAGGCTTAAAAAATCAATTGTGGTCTTGTCTCTATTTACACTACATTTTGGGTCAATATAGTGAAAAATTTGAATGTGCTCAAATCACTCTAATTCATTTAGAATATTGTATTGCTGATGATTTAAGGTCAAAACAAGCCAAAATAATGAGAAAAAAACTTAATTTGACCCAAATAAGAGTCAACCTAACCCCGGTCTAAGTTCGGTTTCATTTTTACAAGTCTTGTTGTGTTGCCATTCATTTTGTAATTTCTTTGAAACTACTTAGGCCTTGATTCTGAAAGTTGTGCCCTAAGCAGCAAAGATATTCCTAAATCACATCCTAAAGTTTCAGCTCCATAGCTTGCTTATTCTGGCCAGGGCAGGTCTTTGAATTTGGTGCTGTTGGGTGCAAAATCATGACTTTTTGTCGATTTTGTCCTCTTTCGTCGCTTTGGCACAGTTGTACCACTCTTTGAAATGTCTCTCATTTCTCCAAAAATGTCCAGAT
The DNA here is from genome assembly GCF_910592395.1 of Lineus longissimus. Taxonomy (NCBI): domain Eukaryota; kingdom Metazoa; phylum Nemertea; class Pilidiophora; order Heteronemertea; family Lineidae; genus Lineus; species Lineus longissimus. The sequence continues at coordinate 13,803,176 of NC_088322.1, forward strand.
ATGACTTTCCTTTGTTGGAGAGTTGTGGGATGTCATGTACATTAGTTTGAAAAAAATCTCAAAATGTTAACCCCTGAAATGTACCTTCATTGAGACAAGACCACTAATGAATATTCATAGGTTGGAGGGTCCAGGCCTATCTATTAGACGAGTGCATGTTTTTTACTCTCAAGTACATATTTGGAGAGGTATTGAAAAAATATTTGTTGTGGCAAGTCTACAGATATAAAGAAATTATTTGATGAAAAAATAAATTTCGAATTTTGCTAATTGGGTAATAGGGGGCGTGTTTTGAGTTTTTTCTGCCAGTTGGCTGAAAAGAGTGGAAATATCAAAGTCTGTCTAATTTGTCGATTAAAAAAAAATTTCCGTGGTCAATCACCATTTTATTTTTCACCATTTACTTGCCCGACTGTCCGGAATAACATAATCTAAATTTCAGATTCACAACACCACGCGTTCTTTGATGCGTCGCGGTCAAACATTGACAATTTAACTGCTAAAAGGCTTAAAAAATCAATTGTGGTCTTGTCTCTTATTGCCGGCAGGTCCTCCATCAATGTGGCACCAACGGAAAAAATTCTCAACGAATTGGTGATCTGAAGCGTGTGTGAAATAAACACACAAGGTTCATATCACCATAGCCTGGCTATCACAGGCGAAGATAATCTCCACTCAAACATGAAAACCTCTTTGATTCAACGGTCAGGATGCTGGACTTTCTGCCAGGTGGTCACGGATTCGACTCCCCGTGTATCCAGAAAAAAACGTTTCTCTTCATTTACTTTCTTTATTCATTCATGTACGTGTATATACATACGATATGCTGAGAAAAATCTGTACAACTATCGAAATATACGATTACTTGGAACTATTTCGGCTAATCACTTTGCCACCCTGTCACTATTGTGGCGCGCTCGTTTGCATACCGCATATAAGAGGCGAATAAAATCTCCATTTCAACATGCAAGCCTTGACGGTTCAGCGCTGAAGGTGTTTGACTGTGGATCGTCTGGTCACGGGTTCGAGACCCGGTGAATCTGCCGAATTTTTTTATATTTTTTTCTTCTTCCTTGTCTTGTCATCTGATCATCAATGTACAGATGTAAACATTTTCATTATCATCATTATCATACCCCGCACTCAAACTTTTCAAACTCCAGCACATACTGATTCCGGGCGTTCGAGTACATGAATTATGAGGTAGATGTATTGTTTCAATCATCGCAAATCTGCCTTAAACGGCAAGTTTTCTCAGGTACGGGTACGGCAGTGGCGTGCGTCTTTTTCACTGAAACGACCTCGCACGGCCGGCACCGACATATATCGTCGTTGATGATGGAGAGAGCGGTAGCCGGTACATATTGAGCACGGTTCACTAGCAGTTCAATGTGCTCATGACGTGACGAGAGCAAATCTCACGGGTGGGGCGGAAATTCGCCATATTGCTGACATCATCGGCGCCAACAACTGTTTCTTTTGACCCTGCCGGAGTCTTTCAAAACAATAAATGATTGTGTCTGACCCTGCTGACCTCGATTTTGAAAAACTTTTTAAAAAAGGTCATTCAAACGTTAAATCAACTGCAAAGATAATCTTTTATATCACTGAGGTATATACATACGATATGTTGAGAAAAACCTGTACAACTATCGAAATATACGATTACTTGGAACTATTTCGGCTAATCACTTTGCCACCTGCGCGACCTTGTCACTATTGTGGCGCGCTCGTTTGCATACCGCATATAAGAGGCGAATAAAATCTCCATTTCAACATGCAAGCCTTGACGGTTCAGCGCTGAAGGTGTTTGACTGTGGATCGTCTGGTCACGGGTTCGACCCCCAGTGAATCTGCCGAATTTTTTTTCTTTTTTTCTTCTTCCTTGTCTTGTTATCTAATCATCCATGTACAGATGTAAACATTTTCATTATCATCATTATCATACCCCGCACCCAAACTTTTCAAACTCCATCACATACTGATTCCGGGCGTTCGAGTACATGAATTATGAGGTAGATGCATTTTTTCAATCATCGCAAATCTGCCTAAAACAGCACTAGTTTTCTCAGGTACGGGTACGGCAGTGGCGTGCGTCTTTTTCATTGAAACGACCTCGCACGGCCGGCACCGACATATATCGTCGTTGATGATGGAGAGAGCGGTATATCCGGTACATATTGAGCACGGTTCACTGGCAGTTCAATGTGCTCATTACGTGACGAGAGCAAATCTCACGGGTGGGGCGGAAATTCGCCATATTGCTGACATCATCGGCGCCAACAACTGTTTCTTTTGACCCTGCCGGAGTCTTTCAAAACAATAAATGATTGTGTCTGACCCTGCTGACCTCGATTTTGAAAAACTTTTTAAAAAAGGTCATTCAAACCTTAAATCAACTGCAAAGATAATCTTTTATATCACTGAGGTACATGTACATATAGTATTATTAGCATTATCAGTATCATTATTATCAATATCACTTTTATCTTGAAACCTTCTGAACCCGAACTTTATAAACTGAAGAACACACACTGATTTCAGACTGCAACGAAGATCTCACCAAAACTGATTGTAACTGACGAATTTCCTAGACATGTCCAAAACCACCTCACAACACTTGCAGGAATCGTTATTAGTGAAGTTCGTACATTCTTTACAAAAACAATAATATCTTGTACTTACCTGCGGTAGTGTTTCCAGCAAGAAGCAGAAGAGCCCATTTTAGAAGGACTATTTTTACGGCCATGTTGAACCGATTTTTTCTCGCAAAATAGAGAATTAAAGGATGCAGATCCAAATGTTGCTTAACTTGCAATGAAAAGTGATCAAGGAGATTTCGTAATGAAAATGGACGTGCCACTATCACGGAACAACTTCAGAAAATATGAATCCATCCGGAACTAACTGGTCGATGTCCACCTATACGTTCCCGGTATGGATTCTGAATGAATGGATTGTGGCGGGACCAATATGCACGAGTCAATCGAATAGGCCAAAGAGAACCAAACCACTGTTTATGAGACCCCCGAAAGAGTTCAGATGCAAAAGTCGCTAATTCCTTTTCTAGTCTTCGAGCAAACACAACATTCAGTCAAAATGGACGATTTTCGATGGGACCTGGCGACTTCTGTCCTAAAAAGTTGTTTTGATATTCAAACGCATTACTTAATTCCTCGCGTGGAACTGTTTTAGCGGTTGTCAATATCACAATAACTAGTTGATACTTCTATTCAGTGGTTTTTATTCACTCTAAATCGATCGGCTTCAGCGCCATTGAAGATCCGCGGCATTAGCGTCATACACGAGAACATTTAACGCGACCACTATTTATATTCAGCGTGTCTCTAAATAACCACAACACGACATCCCTCCCACTTAATTACTTTAGTAATTAGATAAAGAAATTCCAAACCAAGAATGTCCTAGTTTTAACTCAACTCAGGTTTGGAGGGGTCGTCTCAAACTCTAAAGATATAATTCAAACTACTTAAACTCGAAATGGTACGTGAATACTGATTGACTTATGATTGTCCAACTCTAATAACATGAACACTAATAGTCCAGAAAACAGTCAACTCATAATCACTCAAACCCGTAACGATCATTTAAAATAGAGAATTAAAGATTGCAGATCCAAATGTTGCTTAACTTGCAATGAAAAAGTGATCAAGTAGATAATGTGAGCATGTCATTTATATTGACTGCAGCGGATCATTACTTAATTCCTCGCGTGGGACTGTTTTAGCGGTCGCTTAGCAACCCTTCATGTGGTGATGAGTCATCTGCTGCAGTCGTATAATTATTCATCTTCTGCAACGATTTGTTTGGTCTTTCAAGTGTCGTCTGCTCACACTGACAAATATTTGTTAAACAAAGTGAAGAAACTTTGTTCAGATGGTCGAAATGATCAACTTTCCTTCAAATATTTCTTGAGAAAAACCTTAAGTTTGGAGAAAACGTGTATATTCTGGATGTCGTCTGCTCAAGTTGAATGAGTTGTTGTTGTTCGGCCGGATCTTGGGTCCTATTCGATTGCTTCTGTCTTTGTTTGACTCTGAACAGATGGCCTCTGGTCAAAGTAAGTAAGACAAGGTACTGACAGTCAATGTCACTGTTGGTGATCACAGCTAGGTGATAATTTGTTTCACTTCCTCTGTTTGTACCTAATACGCAGTTCTTTATCTTGCCACCTACGTATTACTCTGTAATATGTTTGGTTTTCAATAAAATTTGAATTTGAATTTGATATTCACTACACTCCGGATGCTGTGGATGGATCGTGTCCTTCCCAATAGGAAGACTATTTTTCAGATGACTGATAGAATGCCCCAGGAGTCTGGGATGGATTGTAGGAGTCTAGGAACAATCGAACAAAAGAACCCATATATACTGGTGTTGTGCGTTAGACATTCGACTTTGATATACAATTAAGTTAACGTGTCTTAAAGCTGTCCAAAATACAAATGGTAATCAATAAGATCTCACAGGGTTGTAAAAAGGTGCGATGACGGGAACTAGGCTGAATATGACGTGCCACGCTATCCTGCGCCAACCGGAAGTAGTCGTCATTCCATGTTGGGCACAGAGGCGGACACAAGTCCTCCATCATAGGGTCAGTTCTTAATGCACCTCTCTGCGTCCTCTGTCATTTTTCAACATGGCAAAACTCAGGGCTGAGTTGTTCAAAAGCACGTATTAAAGCTTTAACGGCACCGTTAGGTCTTGGTGGGATGAACTGAAAGAGATAACGTCCTTAAGGTTACTTAATTCAACTAAACCGTTTAGTAGGGATAACGTGATTTTTGTTCTTTTGAACAAACGGCCTCTGCTGATCAAACTGGTCGCATCAAGCAGTAAAGTTCAAAGCGGTCGTCGGCAGGGAGCGACACCTTGGGGAGGAAATAGTTCACACTTGAGGTCAGGCAGGTCTTGCTGGCGTCGGTGAAGGAGGCTGACGCGCACTGAGAGTCCCTGGCACAGAAGTCCATGCACTTGATTATGGTCGGGGTGTCTGTGTGCGTCGTCAGAATGCTTCCAGATGGAATCTTCGCTTTTGAGTGGAATTCAAACGTGGCGCCTGAAATGGAGAGAATTTGTAATAAAGAGGAACGTGTGTTCAGCCACCCTTCCGAAGCGAAGGTAGTTGTGACTCGAGACGAATGATAGACACTCTGAACCTGAATTGAAAGCTAGTACTATAGGCTACGGCTTCTTTGGACAGGCCGATGAAGCTGTCTAGCGTGGAGGAAAATATGAAGAACACAAGTGAACGGGAAGTGCACGTGTTGTACGATGTGCAAACGGTCGCTTCAGGCACGGACCTATACATTGTACAGTATGTTTAGGTCTGTGCTGCTGGGGTTGACCTACCTTGCCCCCCATTGTTGTTATTATCACAGAAGGTCTTTGCTCTCTTCATGTCGTCTGCTGTCAGACCCCGGTCGAATAACATGATGCAGCTCATCTCTCCGTTCAGAGACCGTTTGTCTGTAACGGAACGTACTTGTTTACCGAAGTTTACAAGGCTCGCGGAGGTATCTGGCGCAACGCTCGTGCTTTCAAATTTCATCTGCGTCTCCGGGGTGACCCCATCCATATAACCAATCACTTTTCTTGACGATTTGTCGTACGATACGCCAAAGAACTTCCAAACACCGTGAGAGAATTTCATATCAAAGATATGTCCTGCATTATCAACGGCGATTATGTTAACGTGGAGATTCAATGTGGGCCACACCCAGACCAGCAATCCGTAATTCTTGCCATGCGTCCCCGGCCACTCCATAATCGGCGCCTGAGTCCCTGAGAGCAGTTTCAAGTACCCCGTGAGTGTGAACCCGTCACGGTGGCTCAAGTCCATGGTTGCCGAATTCACCACGCTGAAATAGGACGAGGTGTTGCCGTAAAAGCGAATAGCGCTCCTGGGTCTTTGGGTCGGTCCGTGGGTGAATGTGACTCTATGGAGAGTGGCATTGTTGTCGTTGCCCGAGAGGTCATCTCCCTTCGCTTCAGCCGTCAAGGGCCAGTAGCCGACAGGGGCGGGGTTGAACACAGCTGTCAAAAAAGAACAAGGATTTTATACCAGTGTTGTAAAGGAGCGAGGCGGTATCCCATTGAAATAGGCTTCGATCCGCTATACGCTGGACTTTTAGTAGGGCGGGCCGGCGGCGAATTTTGTTGACCTGAACCTTTCGGGCAGTACAGTGTACATTTGTACACAGGTTCTCAGCCAATCAGAATTCGATAAATCTGTGTCGTCATCGGGGCGTCATCATGAAACTGTGTAGTAGAACTTGCCATTATATCAATAGATATTTCTGTAAAATGATGCTTTAAATAATGCTGTTCTCAGATCTCCAGCTGTTATTTCTTGTGACATGACTGATGCTATTCCTGGTGATGAAATATATGTATTAGTAATGTAGTATATTTTGGTGTGTTTCACTGTTGCAAAAATGAATAAATCATACAAATCCTGAAAATCTTTGCTTGTATTGTTTTGTGCTTGTTACTCAAATTTGAAGCATGCAGTATGAAAATAAACTGGAGGAAGACCATACACATGAGGCAGTATCGAAAGACAAGTCTCATTGCAGAGAAACATATTCATACTGAAGGAAGACCATTTACATGCGACAAATCTCATTGTATATTCATACTCAATATGATATCTGAAGGACTATCGCTTGGATCTTGGAGATGGGCTATTTTTATTGTCCTTTCTGTAGGTATGTTGCAGGCAGCATAACTCAAATATCTAAAATCTAAATAACAAGGGAAAAGAAACGCATTATAAAAAATAAAATATAAAGAAAAAAGAAAAAGAAAAATGTTGTCCACAACCGGATTCGTACACACAACGTCTGTTTGGGGAACTTCCATTTTTTGCGGAAAAGCGACACCAAACGTCTATTTGAGAGTATGTCTATTTGAAAAGCGACAACAAACGTCTATTTGAGTTATACACAAAAAGCTGAAAACACGACAATATTGTTTATTTGAGATACGAGCGCCACCAAACGTCTACTTGGGTGTATGTCTATTTGAAAAGCGACACCAAACGTCTATTTGAGTTATTAACAAAAAGCTGAAAACACGACAATATATGTTTGTTTGATATACGAGCGCCACCAAACGTCTATTTGAGTGTATGTCTATTTGAGATACGACACGTCTCCGTTAAAACGAGCGCCACCAAACGTCTATTCGAGTCATAACACGACATAAAATGTCTCGATTTGAGACAACCTCTATTTATGCGGAAATAACCGCCCATAGTAGCCGGTACATATTGAGCACGGTTCCTAGCAATTCAATGTGCTCATGACGTGACGAGAGCAAATCTCACGGGTGGGGCGGAAATCCGCCGTATTGCTGACATCATCGGCGCCATATCACTGAGGTATATGGATAGATACGATATGTTGAGAAAAACATGTACAACTATCGAAATATACGATTATTTGGAACTATATATATTTAGGCCAATCACTTTGCCACCTGCGCGACCTTGTCACAATTGCGGCGCTCTTTTGCATATCGCATATAAGAGGCGAATAAAATCTCCATTACAGCATGAAAGCCTTGACAGTTCAGCGCTAAGAGTGTTTGACTGTAGATCGGCTGGTCACGGGTTCGACTCCCGCTGAATCTGCCGCAGTTTTCTCTTATCTTGTTATCTAATCCTCCATGAACAGATGTAAATTATTTCATCATTACCATTATCATACCCCGCATCCAAACTTTTCAAACTGCAGCACATACTGATTCCGGGCGTTCGAGTACTACCGAGGATGATTCGAATCGGCAGCTGGTATTTTCTAGGCTACATTGGGGCAAAGAGGTGTTAGTGTCGGACCTTGACTTTTCCAATTAGTCAAAGGGTATCCTGAGCTCCAGGCTTTTTATACTCCTTCGTCATATCGAGAGGCGGAGGATATCAAAAACCACTGGTGCCTGGATGGTTTTATTAAAATATGCTGCCCGTGAGGGAATATCTAGAAAAAGATCGCGTTCCTATTTTAAAATCGACCGAAATTCTGTTAGTTGATATCATTTAAAATCAAGCCCAAAATGTCTACTTTAATTGACATCTTGTCATCCAGCATGAGGCTTGCATGGGTACGACCATAATTAGTCAGTGTAATTATTCGGCAATTTTGTGTAGCTGACTCAGCAATTAATGAGGTAATCCCTGTCAATCAATAAACAAACAAAAACCCTTATACTAAAAAGATCTCAGATTTACCATCATGATGCTGATCATGATTTTCCTTTTAAATTCCATGGCAGAAGTGCTTACAAATACCTCACCTAAGCTTGCACAATTTAATTAAATAATGGATTTCCTCACAAAAATGAGTTCGAACAAGCCAATCAACATTTGATAAAATAGAACTATAATTTATTGCCGGCAGGTCCTCCATCAATGTGGCAACAACAGAAAAAATTCTCAACGAATTGGTGATCTGAAGCGTGTGTGAAATAAACACACAAGGTTCATATCACCATAGCCTGGCTATTACAGGCGAAGAAAATCTCCACTGAAGTGCTTACAGATACATCACCTATAAGCTGGCACAATTTAATTAAATAATGGATTTTCTCACAAAAAAGAGTGCGAACAAGCCAATCAACGTTTGATAAAATAGAACTATAATTTATTGCCGGCAAGTCCTCCACCAATGTGGCAAAAACACAAAAAATTCGCAACGAATTGGTGATCTGAAGCTTGTGTGAAATAAACACACAAGGTTCATATCACCATAGCCTGGCTATCACAGGCGAAGAAAATCTCCACTCAAACATGAAAACCTCTTTGATTCAACGGTCAGGATGCTGGACTTTCTGCCAGGTGGTCACGGATTCGACTCCCCGTGTATCCAGAAAAAAACGTTTCTCTTCATTTACTTTCTTTATTCATTCATGTACGTGTATATACATACGATATGTTGAGAAAAATCTGTACAACTATCGAAATATACGATTACTTGGAACTATTTCGGCTAATCACTTTGCCACCCTGTCACTATTGTGGCGCGCTCGTTTGCATACCGCATATAAGAGGCGAATAAAATCTCCATTTCAACATGCAAGCCTTGACGGTTCAGCGCTGAAGGTGTTTGACTGTGGATCGGCTGGTCACGGGTTCGACCCCCGGTGAATCTGCCGAATTTTTTTTTTCTTTTTTTCTTCTTCCTTGTCTTGTTATCTGATCATCCATGTACAGATTTAAACATTTTTATTATCATCATTATCATACCCTGCACCCAAACTTTTCAAACTCCATCACATACTGATTCCGGGCGTTCGAGTACATGAATTATGAGGTAGATGTATTGTTTCAATCATCGCAAATCTGCCTAAAACGGCAAGTTTTCTCAGGTACGGGTACGGCAGTGGCGTGCGTCTTTTTCATTGAAACGACCTCGCACGGCCGGCACCGACATATATCGTCGTTGATGATGGAGAGAGCGGTAGCCGGTACATATTGAGCACGGTTCACTAGCAGTTCAATGTTCTCATGACGTGACGAGAGCAAATCTCACGGGTGGGGCGGAAATTCGCCATATTGCTGACATCATCGGCGCCAACAACTGTTTCTTTTGACCCTGCCGGAGTCTTTCAAAGCAATAAATGATTGTGGTGACCCTGCTGACCTCGATTTTGAAAAACTTTTTAAAAAAGGTCATTCAAACGTTAAATCAACTGCAAAGATAATCTTTTATATCACTGAGGTATATACATACGATATGTTGAGAAAAATCTGTACAACTATCGAAATATACGATTACTTGGAACTATTTCGGCTAATCACTTTGCCACCTGCGCGACCTTGTCACTATTGTGGCGCGCTCGTTTGCATACCGCATATAAGAGGCGAACAAAATCTCCATTTCAACATGCAAGCCTTGACGGTTCAGCGCTAAAGGTGTTTGACTGTGGATCGTCTGGTCACGGGTTCGACCCCCGGTGAATCTCAGAAAAAATTCCTTTTTTCTTCTTCCTTGTCTTGTTATCTAATCATCCATGTACAGATGTAAACATTTTCATTATCATCATTATCATACCCCGCACCCAAACTTTTCAAACTACAGCACATACTGATTCCGGGCGTTCGAGTACATGAATTATGAGGTAGATGTATTTTTTCAATCATCGCAAATCTGCCTAAAACGGCAAGTTTTCTCAGGTACGGGTACGGCAGTGGCGTGCGTCTTCTTCATTGAAACGACCTCGCACGGCCGGCACCGACATATATCGTGGTTGATGATGGAGAGAGCGGTAGCCGGTACATATTGAGCACGGTTCACCAGCAGTTCAATGTGCTCATGACGTGACGAGAGCAAATCTCACGGGTGGGGCGGAAATTCGCCATATTGCTGACATCATCGGCGCCAACAACTGTTTCTTTTGACCCTGCCGGAGTCTTTCAAAACAATAAATGATTGTGTCTGACCCTGCTGACCTCGATTTTGAAAAACTTTTTAAAAAAGGTCGTTCAAACGTTAAATCAACTGCAAAGATAATCTTTTATATCACTGAGGTATATACATACGATATGTTGAGAAAAATCTGTACAACTATCGAAATATACGATTACTTGGAACTATTTCGGCTAATCACTTTGCCACCTGCGCGACCTTGTCACTATTGTGGCGCGCTCGTTTGCATACCGCATATAAGAGGCGAATAAAATCTCCATTTCAACATGCAAGCCTTGACGGTTCAGCGCTGAAGGTGTTTGACTGTGGATCGTCTGGTCACGGGTTCGACCCCCGGTGAATCTGCCGAATTTTTTTTCTTTTTTTCTTCTTCCTTGTCTTGTTATCTAATCATCCATGTACAGATGTAAACATTTTTATTATCATCATTATCATACCCTGCACCCAAACTTTTCAAACTCCATCACATACTGATTCCGGGCGTTCGAGTACATGAATTATGAGGTAGATGTATTGTTTCAATCATCGCAAATCTGCCTAAAATGCAAGTTTTCTCAGGTACGGGTACGGCAGTGGCGTGCGTCTTTTTCATTGAAACGACCTCGCACGGCCGGTGTAATGTTTTTGAGTGTTTCTGTTTTTGAGTGTTTCCCCTCATTGTTTGGGAACGCTCAAAAATAGATTGACAAGTTTTTCTGTGTATCCCCCATATTGAAAAGTCGTGGTCTCTCTAGCTGCCTATTGTTTGGAAACACTGACACATGGGAAACAACCACAGATGTTACACCGGCACCGACATATATCGTCGTTGATGATGGAGAGAGCGGTAGCCGGTACATATTGAGCACGGTTCACGAGCAGTTCAATGTGCTCATGACGTGACGAGAGCAAATCTCACGGTTGGGGCGGAAATTCGCCATATTGCTGACATCATCGGCGCCAACAACTATTTCTTTTGACCCTGCCGGAGTCTTTCAAAACAATAAATGATTGTGTCTGACCCTGCTGACCACAATTTTGAAAAACTTTTTAAAAAAGGTCATTCAAACGTTAAATCAACTGCAAAGATAATCTTTTATATCACTGAGGTATATTCATACGATATGTTGAGAAAAATCTGTACAACTATCGAAATATACGATTACTTGGAACTATTTCGGCTAATCACTTTGCCACCTGCGCGACCTTGTCACTATTGTGGCGCGCTCGTTTGCATACCGCATATAAGAGGCGAACAAAATCTCCATTTCAACATGCAAGCCTTGACGGTTCAGCGCTAAAGGTGTTTGACTGTGGATCGGCTGGTCACGGGTTCGACCCCCGGTGAATCTCAAAAAAAATTCCTTTTTTCTTCTTCCTTGTCTTGTTATCTAATCATCCATGTACAGATGTAAACATTTTCATTATCATCATTATCATACCCCGCACCCAAACTTTTCAAAGTCCATCACATACTGATTCCGGGCGTTCGAGTACATGAATTATGAGGTAGATGTATTGTTTCAATCATCGCAAATCTGCCTAAAACGGCAAGTTTTCTCAGGTACGGTACGGCAGTGGCGTGCGTCTTTTTCATTGAAACGACCTCGCACGGCCGGCACCGACATATATCGTCGTTGATGATGGAGAGAGCGGTATATCCGGTACATATTGAGCACGGTTCACTAGCAGTTCAATGTGCTCATGACGTGACGAGAGCAAATCTCACGGGTGGGGCGGAAATTCGCCATATTGCTGACATCATCGGCGCCAACAACTGTTTCTTTTGACCCTGCCGGAGTCTTTCAAAACAATAAATGATTGTGTCTGACCCTGCTGACCTCGATTTTGAAAAACTTTTTAAAAAAGGTCATTCAAACCTTAAATCAACTGCAAAGATAATCTTTTATATCACTGAGGTACATGTACATATAGTATTACATGTATTACCATTATCAGTATCATTATTATCAATATCACTTTTATCTTGAAACCTTCTGAACCCGAACTTTATAAACTGAAGAACACACACTGATTTCAGACTGCAACGAAGATCTCACCAAAACTGATTGTAACTGACGAATTTCCTAGACATGTCCAAAACCACCTCACAACACTTGCAGGAATCGTTATTAGTGAAGTTTGTACATTCTTTACAAAAACAATAATATCTTGTACTTACCTGCGGTAGTGTTTCCAGCAAGAAGCAGAAGAGCCCATTTTAGAAGGACTATTTTTACGGCCATGTTGAACCGATTTTTTCTCGCAAAATAGAGAATTAAAGGATGCAGATCCAAATGTTGCTTAACTTGCAATGAAAAGTGATCAAGGAGATTTCGTAATGAAAATGGACGTGCCACTATCACGGAACAACTTCAGAAAATATGAATCCATCCGGAACTAACTGGTCGATGTCCACCTACGTTCCCGGTATGGATTCTGAATGAATGGATTGTGGCGGGACCAATATGCACGAGTCAATCGAATAGGCCAAAGAGAACCAAATCACTGTTTATGAGACCCCCGAAAGAGTTCAGATGCAAAAGTCGCTAATTCCTTTTCAGTCTTCGAGCAAACACAACATTCAGTCAAAATGGACGATTTTCGATGGGACCTGGCGACTTCTGTCCTAAAAAGTTGTTTTGATATTCAAACGCATTAATCAGCTTAAGTAATTTATTGCTATTAAAATGATCAATTGAAAGCTTGTACAAATAATGTGAGCATGTTATTTATATTGACTGCAGCGGATCATTACTTAATTCCTCGCGTGGAACTGTTTTAGCGGTTGTCAATATCACAATAACTAGTTGATACTTCTATTCAGTGGTTTTTATTCACTCTAAATCGATCGGCTTCAGCGCCATTGAAGATCCGCGGCATTAGCGTCATACACGAGAACATTTAACGCGACCACTATTTATATTCAGCGTGTCTCTAAATAACCACCACACGACATCCCTCCCTTAATACTTAATTGCTTTAGTAATTAGATAAAGAAATTCCAAACCAAGAATGTCCTAGTTTTAACTCAACTCAGGTTTGGAGGGGTCGTCTCAAACTCTAAAGATATAATTCAAACTACTTAAACTCGAAATGGTACGTGAATACTGATTGACTTATGATTGTCCAACTCTAATAACATGAACACTAATAGTCCAGAAAACAGTCAACTCATAATCACTCAAACCCGTAACGATCATTTAAAATAGAGAATTAAAGATTGCAGATCCAAATGTTGCTTAACTTGCAATGAAAAAGTGATCAAGTAGATAATGTGAGCATGTCATTTATATTGACTGCAGCGGATCATTACTTAATTCCTCGCGTGGGACTGTTTTAGCGGTCGCTTAGCAACCCTTCATATGGTGATGAGTCATCTGCTGCAGTCGTATAATTATTCATCTTCTGCAACGATTTGTTCGGTCTTTCAAGTGTCGTCTGCACACACTGACAAATATTTGTTAAACAAATTGAAGAAACTTTGTTCAGATGGTCGAAATGATCAACTTTCCTTCAAATATTTCTTGAGAAAAACCTTAAGTTTGGAGAAAACGTGTACATTCTGGATGTCGTCTGCTCAAGTTGAATGAGTTGTTGTTGTTCGGCCGGATCTTGGGTCCTATTCGGTTGCTTCTGTCTTTGTTTGACTCTGAACAGATGACCTCTGGTCAAAGTAAGTAAGACAAGGTACTGACAGTCAATGTCACTGTTGGTGATCACAGCTAGGTGATAATTTGTTTCACTTCCTCTGTTTGTACCTAATACGCAGTTCTTTATCTTGCCACCTACGTATTACTCTGTAATATGTTTGGTTTTTAATAAAATTTGAATTTGAATTTGATATTCACTACACTCCGGATGCTGTGGATCGATCGTGTCCTTCCCCATAGGAAGACTATGTTTCAGATGACTGATAGAATGCCTCAGGAGTCTAGGAACAATCGAACAAAAGAACCCATATATACTGGTGTTGTGCGTCAGACATTCGACTTTGATATACGATTAAGTTAACGTGTCTTAAAGCTGTCCAAAATACAAATGGAAATCAATAAGATCTCACAGGGTTGTAAAAAGGTGCGATGACGGGAACTAGGCTGAATATGACGTGCCACGCTACCCCGCGCCAACCGGAAGTAGTCGTCATTCCATGTTGGGCACAGAGGCGGACACAAGTCCTCCATCATAGGGTCAGTTCTTAATGCACCTCTCTGCGTCCTCTGTCATTTTTCAACATGGCAAAACTCAGGGCTGAGTGGTTCAAAAAGCACGTATTAAAGCTTTACGGCACCGTTAGGTCTTGGTTGGATGAACTGAAAGAGATAACGTCCTTAAGGTTACTTAATTCAACTAAACCGTTCAGTAGGGATAACGTGATTTTTGTTCTTTTGAACAAACGGCCTCTGCTGATCAAACTGGTCGCGTCAGGCAGTAAAGTTCAAAGCGGTCGTCGGCAGGGAGCGACACCTTGGGGAGGAAATAGTTCACATTTGAGGTCAGGCAGGTCTTGCTGGCGTCGGTGAAGGAGGCTGACGCGCACTGAGAGTCCCTGGCACAGAAGTCCATGCACTTGATTATGGTCGGGGTGTCTGTGTGCGTCGTCAGAATGCTTCCAGATGGAATCTTCGCTTTTGAGTGGAATTCAAACGTGGCGCCTGAAATGGAGAGAATTTGTAATAAAGAGGAACGTGTGTTCAGCCGCCCTTCCGAAGCTAAGGTAGTTGTGACTCGAGACGAATGATAGACACTCTGAACCTGAATTGAAAGCTAGTACTATAGGCTACGGCTTCTTTGGACAGGCCGATGAAGCTGTCTAGCGTGGAGGAAAATATGAAGAACACAAGTGAACGGGAAGTGCACGTGTTGTACGATGTGCAAACGGTCGCTTCAGGCACGGACCTATACATTGTACAGTATGTTTAGGTCTGTGCTGCTGGGGTTGACCTACCTTGCCCCCCATTGTTGTTATTATCACAGAAGGTCTTTGCTCTCTTCATGTCGTCTGCTGTCAGACCCCGGTCGAATAACATGATGCAGCTCATCTCTCCGTTCAGAGACCGTTTGTCTGTAACGGAAAGTACCTCTTTACCGAAGTTTACAAGGCTCGCGGAGGTATCTGGCGCAACGCTCCTGCTTTCAAATTTCATCTGCGTCTCCGGGGTGACCCCATCTATATAACCAATCACTTTTCTTGACGATTTGTCGTACGATACGCCAAAGAACATCCAAACACCGTGAGAGAATTTCATATCAAAGATATGTCCTGCATTATCAACGGCGATTATGTTAACGTGGAGATTCAATGTGGGCCACACCCAGACCAGCATTCCGTACTTCTTGCCATGCGTCCCCGGCCACTCCATAATCGGCGCCTGAGTCCCTGAGAGCAGTTTCAAGTACCCCGTGAGTGTGAACCCGTCACGGTGGCTCAAGTCCATGGTTGTCGAATTCACCACGCTGAAATAGGACGAGGTGTTGCCGTAAAAGCGAATAGCGCTCCTGGGTCTTTGGGTCGGTCCGTGGGTGAATGTGACTCTGTGGAGGGTGGCATTGTTGTCGTTGCCCGAGAGGTCATCTCCCTTCGCTTCAGCCGTCAAGGGCCAGTAGCCGACAGGGACGGGGTTGAACACAGCTGTCAAAAAAGAACAAGGATTTTACCAGTGTTGTAAAGGAGCGAGGCGGTATCCCATTGAAATAGGCTTCGATCCGCTATACGCTGGACTTTTAGTAGGGCGGGCCGGCGGCGAATTTTGTTGACCTGAACCTTTCGGGCAGTACAGTGTACATTTGTACACAGGTTCTCAGCCAATCAGAATTCGATAAATCTGTGTCGTCATTGGGGCGTCATCATGAAACTGTGTAGTAGAACTTGCCATTATATCAATAGATATTTCTGTAAAATGATGCTTTAAATAATGCTGTTCTCAGATCTCCAGCTGTTATTTCTTGTGACATGACTGATGCTATTCCTGGTGATGAAATATATGTATTAGTAATGTAGTATATTTTGGTGTGTTTCACTGTTGCAAAAATGAATAAATCATACAAATCCTGAAAATCTTTGCTTGTATTGTTTTGTGCTTGTTACTCAAATTTGAAGCATGCAGTATGAAAATAAACTGGAGGAAGACCATACACATGAGGCAGTATCGAAAGACAAGTCTCATTGCAGAGAAACATATTCATACTGGAGGAAGACCATTTACATGCGACAAATCTCATTGTATATTCATACTCAATATGATATCTGAAGGACTATCGCTTGGATCTTGGAGATGGGCTATTTTTATTGTCCTTTCTGTAGGTATGTTGCAGGCAGCATAACTCAAATATCTAAAATCTAAATAACAAGGGAAAAGAAACGCATTATAAAAAATAAAATATAAAGAAAAAAGAAAAAGAAAAATGTTGTCCACAACCGGATTCGTACACACAACGTCTGTTTGGGGAACTTCCATTTTTTGCGGAAAAGCGACACCAAACGTCTATTTGAGAGTATGTCTATTTGAAAAGCGACAACAAACGTCTATTTGAGTTATACACAAAAAGCTGAAAACACGACAATAATGTTTATTTGAGATACGAGCGCCACCAAACGTCTACTTGGGTGTATGTCTATTTGAAAAGCGACACCAAACGTCTATTTGAGTTATTAACAAAAAGCTGAAAACACGACAATATATGTTTGTTTGATATACGAGCGCCACCAAACGTCTATTTGAGTGTATGTCTATTTGAGATACGACACGTCTCCGTTAAAACGAGCGCCACCAAACGTCTATTCGAGTCATAACACGACATAAAATGTCTAGATTTGAGACAACCTCTATTTATGCGGAAATAACCGCCCATAGTAGCCGGTACATATTGAGCACGGTTCCTAGCAATTCAATGTGCTCATGACGTGACGAGAGCAAATCTCACGGGTGGGGCGGAAATCCGCCGTATTGCTGACATCATCGGCGCCATATCACTGAGGTATATGGATGGATACGATATGTTGAGAAAAACATGTACAACTATCGAAATATACGATTATTTGGAACTATATATATTTAGGCCAATCACTTTGCCACCTGCGCGACCTTGTCACAATTGCGGCGCTCTTTTGCATATCGCATATAAGAGGCGAATAAAATCTCCATTACAGCATGAAAGCCTTGACAGTTCAGCGCTAAGAGTGTTTGACTGTAGATCGGCTGGTCACGGGTTCGACTCCCGCTGAATCTGCCGCAGTTTTCTCTTATCTTGTTATCTAATCCTCCATGAACAGATGTAAATTATTTCATCATTACCATTATCATACCCCGCATCCAAACTTTTCAAACTGCAGCACATACTGATTCCGGGCGTTCGAGTACTACCGAGGATGATTCGAATCGGCAGCTGGTATTTTCTAGGCTACATTGGGGCAAAGAGGTGTTAGTGTCGGACCTTGACTTTTCCAATTAGTCAAAGGGTATCCTGAGCTCCAGGCTTTTTATACTCCTTCGTCATATCGAGAGGCGGAGGATATCAAAAACCACTGGTGCCTGGATGGTTTGTATTATAGACTGGTGCCTGGAGAGTTTGTATTATAGATTGGCGGAAGGTCATGCTCAAGTCAGAGTCGCTTTTTCTCGCTGCAAACAAACTAAGGATTTTGTCAACTTTCGAGGATACGTTGCCCTAATTATCCGGAGGACTTGTCTGTGAGTGGCCCTGCCAACTGACCAGAGAGGTATTTCTCCAGAATTCTTTGGAGTAGGTCAATGAAACGAGCGAGAAACTTTGACTCCTGAAAAACTGCCGCCATATTTGGCATACACACACACACGCACCCATTGCATGCATTACTCGGTGTAGGCCTGCCAGCAGAGATCGTTACGTAACTCTGTGCACCATTTCAGGACAGACGTTTTTCATATGCAAAGTACACGATGACGAACTGTGAAGGAACACCGAACGGCCCATGCCCGCACAAGGAAGCCCACTCGGATGTGCGCCTGAGGCAGGGTGACCTGTTTCTGTGTGGTAAATGCAATGCCATCCGCTTCCCTCAACAGGATGGACAGATTGGGTCTGGTCAATCACCCCCGTCAGGCCACGCCGATAAGGGGCCTGCGGGACAGAACGACCAAAACTCTAGCAACAGAAAGGTGACTGACCTATCCGAGCTATGTCAATTCATAAAAGATCCGAGTATCACTGATGTGTTTGTGTCCTCAGTGGATGCCATTTACCGATATGCGCTGGATGACATTAGAAAGGTGCTTGTGTTAATGGATCAGGGAACTTTGTGCGAGCTGCGTAGCAAAATGTCCTTGTCGTGTGTAGACATGTTCCCACAATTCAAGGATAGACGGCTGATAAATCGGCAAGCAAAGCATAAGATAATAGACGATGTGCTCAATGTTGGCTATAGTTTGGCCAACAAAAAGCCAGTGAAAGACCTTGATAAAATGTACAAAGAGGGTGCACCTGTGAACAACGAGGATGGCGCAAAAGAGCAGGACGGTGACTCTTATAACGATCCTAAGAATACCGACCGCCTTGTCTCCTTGATAGGCCAGATTGCTTTGCAAGCAGAAAGGCTTACACGCCTCGAGTCTGAGGTGAGGACACTCAAGGGAGAAAACAAGCGCCTGACCGCATCCTTGGAGGCGTTGCACCCGGTTACCGCTAACGCTGGCGCCGGGGTTTGCAGTGACTCGGAGGATTCGGAGGATTGTGTTTCGGGAGTGTCTGAGGCCGAAATGGACGTAGTTGGTGGCGCCGAGCTTGAGTCGGGACACGAGAGTGCTACTGGACTGCCAGATTCGCCTGCCACTTCGGTCGATGCAACTGTTGACGTCGACGTCGATCTGACCGGCTTCACCGTTCCGACAGCCCAGCGGCGGAATCAAAAACGAAGGAAGCGGAGACGGGCTGAACCCGCTTTGAAGGCCTCGACGAAACCAGCTCCAGCTCCGTCGCTACCCTCCACTAAATCAGCCTATTTAGGACGCGTCAGCCCTACTCACTCAGTACGCGATATAAAGTCCCACATTGTCGCCCTAGGGGTGAGGGGCTGTGAAGTGGAATTGCTTGCTGATAAACAACATTACCGTTCTTTCAAAATGGATATTCCGAAAGCCGACTATAACAAGGTTGTAACTGAATCAGCTTGGCCACTTGGCATGATCATCCGGCCCTTTCGGGCTCCCCAGAGGCGCAACACCGCCTCTGGGACGAGTGAACAGTCGAAGCCGCCAGCCGCAAAACTTAAGACTGCACCGGCGCCTGGCGATGGCAACTCGAAACGGTCAGGGTACTCCCGCCGCTGGGAATACCGTCCACGCGGCCCTCGGCACACGGCGGGCCGGTCTCGAAATTCGTTCAACGGACACTGCTCATACAATAGTAACCGTAACGGAGGCAGATTCACCGAGTACAGAGATAGCGGCCCCGACTATGAAGGACAATATGAGGGTCAATATGAAGGACAGTACGAGAGCGAAGGTCAGTACTGGGATAACCGGGCCCACCGTTGGTTCTAATAGCATGGATGAACAGTCCGATAGACGTACTGTCTACTGTGAGAGTTTTAACTGTCATGGCTTAAAGGCCAGTGCACCATACATAGTTAAGAGACTTCGGGGCTGCTCAGTCCTGTGCCTATCTGAGACCTGGCTAACCCCTCTTGAGCTGCCATTGATTTCCGATGCTCTGGCCGCTGTGGACTCCACGTTTGACCCCGCTTCGTATAACATATTTTCAAAGTCAAGTATGACTGACGTTAATGAACACCATGTAGGCAGACCCTTTGGTGGGGTCGCTATTATTTGTAAGAACATTGATGGCCTAAACTGGCGGGAAATTGATATTGATAACGACCGCCTTATTTGTGTCTCCCTCTGTGATGGTTCTACTGTTGTACAAACAATTTTAAATGTCTACATGCCATACTTCGAAAGTGCCACACATGACAATATGGCTACTTATATTGAGTGTCTTGATAGTATTCAGTCGTGTATTGATGAAAATGGTGCTGCTGCCCCTCTAAAGGTGTGTGGTGATTTTAATACCAAGCTGCCCCGCGGCGATACACTTGGGCGCTCGTGGTTCAAGCGTAAAGGTTTTAACATGTATTCTAAGTTACTGTTTGATTTTATCTGTTCCAATGACATGGTTTGTGCAGACTTCAATTCTAGTCAGACATCCGATTACACGTACTTCTGCCATAAGAGAGGAGTATATACCTGGATTGATCATGTTCTTTGTTTTGGCTATGATAACTGTGACTGCAAGATTGTGGACCTAGAGGCCTGTAATGTCAGTGACCATTTGCCACTGAGGTTTATGTTTACATGTTCTGCTCGGGCTAAGTTCAGCGGCACGCGTTCCCCTCAACGCGCCAGTGAGTTTATAAGATGGGACAATAGTGAGAAGTGTGCTTTGTATAACTCTCTTTTGTGTGAAGAATTGTCCAAGATACCGATTGGTAAACTCGGATCTATTACGAGTAGGGTCGAAGCCAGTTCTATGGTTGATTGTATGTTTGAATCTGTTGTAAGAGGCTTGAAAAGTGCTGCCAATCAGGCGGGATGTGCTGTTTCGCGTCGGTATAAACCTAAAACTCACTGGAGTGCTGACCTATCTTATTTGAGAGATGTTAAAAGGTTTTGGTGGCAAATTTGGTGTGATAATGACAGGCCCAGACAGGGGGCTGTCTTTGACTGTTATAAGTTCGCCAAAAAGAAGTTTCGCAGATTCTCGCGCCAGTGTGTAAGAAAGGTGTTCCGTCAGCCTGTTAGGACTCTTAATGGTCATTTTCGAGCCAAGACTATGGGCAGGTTTTGGAATTTATTGAGAAGAAGGCCACCGGTCAAAAGAACGGCACTTACTGAAACTGATTTTTCGGACCATTTCAGCTCTATTATGCAAGATGATTACGACTATGATCCCGAGCAAGCTGCTGTGAGTGAACAAGTAAGAAGAAGATATGAAGCGAATGTATATAGTCATGATAAGGTTGTTATTAGCTCGGAACAGGTTCACAAAGCCATTTTGGCACTCAAGCGTGGTAAATCTGCTGGCATAGATGGCGTTACCTCCGAACATCTGCAGTGTGGTTTGTCGCTCACCCTGTGTAAAATACTAGCAAGCCTGCTCTCGGCTATGCTTAGTTGGCACGTTGTGGAGTCTGATATGTGCCTTGGGGTGATTGTCCCTGTCCTGAAGAAACCAAGTTTGAACCCTGACGACCCCGCCAATTATCGACCTATAACTGTGGGTACTAACTTTTCCAAGCTGATGGAAAGTATTCTTAAACCTGGTTCTGTGAATTGTTGTGATACCCAATTTGGGTTTCGTGAAGGTCTTGGCATTGACCAAGCTTGTTCCTTCCTCCATGACAGTGTTAGATATTTTAACGGTAAGGGTAGCCCGGTGTATGTCTGTAGTCTTGATGCACACAAATGTTTTGACAAGGTCTGGCACGATGGCCTTTTTTACAAGTTGATACATAGAATTCCTCTGTGCCACTGGCTCTTCCTGTATTCATGGTACATTAATTTAAAAGCCACGGTTAAATGGAACGGGCAATTTAGTGACTACTTTCAGGTAACTAGAGGTATCCGTCAAGGTAGCCTGTTGTCACCTATCTTTTTCATTATGTTCCTTGATGATCTCTTGTCTGATCTTTCGAAGTCAGAGCATGGGCTATGTATAGCTAAACATATTTTTAACAATTTTGCATTTGCTGATGATGTGACACTGCTGGCTGCCACTATCCCTGGTTTACAGGCTCTTATTGACATGTGTTTCGTCTACGCTGATAGATGGCGTTTCACCTTTGGAATAGCCAAAACACGGTGTGTAATCTTTGGGGCTAACAAATTTGAGCAGAGCCCTGCTTGGCTGCTAGGTCCCGATCAGATTTTAAATGTAGAACAAGCTGAGATCCTTGGAGTCAACTTTACTGCTGGTCTTACGGGGGGCTCTCATGTCGAGAGAAGGGTCTCGGCCGCACGCTGTAGAGTTTACGGCTTACTCCAGAACGGGATGTGTTATCCAGGTTTATCTAGTGAGGTAAAAACGTTTTTATGGAACAGTACTGTCCGACCCATTCTTACATATGGTTGTCACTTTTTATATTTGCGTAGTTTGGAGAGGCAAATTCTCGAAAGATTCCAGAGCAACCAAGTTAAACGCCTCTTGGGTCTTCCTAAGAGAAGCCATCATTCCAAGCTACTGGAAGCCCTTGGAATTGAAAGTATTGGCAACAGCATCAATGATTCAAAGTGTTCTCTCTTCAAACGAATCTTCCGGCATGATTCCCCCGCCAGAGCCCTGAACTGTGTTCTTTTGGCAAAGTGGGCCTCTGGTGCCGGGTGCATAAAGGGCACCCTTCTGGATTCTGTGATCGATCTCGGTGTGGCGCCCGCCTCCCTAGCGTTCTCTCCTCGGTGTCGCTCGGCTGACCGTCCGGTTGTCCCTGCTGCGGAGGATGGGATTGTGGACTCATTACACGGTCTCCTCCTCAGCAGCGGGTACGACACGATGGGTTCGGCTGAGCACACCATGGTGAGATTGCTCACACGGGCTTTTTAATTCAATCTGTTAGGTTATACCATGGTGGCATTATAATTTTATATTTTATTACTTATATTTATAATGCCTCCATGGTTATACCCGGTACATTCAGTTTTAAATTTGTAAAGTATTGACTGAACTTGTTAGGTTGTACATTGTAGTTTTAAACCTGTAAAATATTTGATTCTCCTTTACTGGAGGTTTTAATAATAATAAATAATAAAATAAAAAATTAATTAAAATATGCTGCCCGTGAGGGAATATCTAGAAAAAGATCGCGTTCCTATTTTAAAATCGACCGAAATTCTGTTAGTTGATATCATTTAAAATCAAGCCCAAAATGTCTACTTTAATTGACATCTTGTCATCCAGCATGAGGCTTGCATGGGTACGACCAAAATTAGTCAGTGTAATTATTCGGCAATTTTGTGGAGCTGACTCAGCAATTAATGAGGTAATCCCTGTCAATCAATAAACAAACAAAAACCCTTATACTAAAAAGATCTCAGATTTACCATCATGATGCTGATCATGATTTTCCTTTTAAATTCCATGGCAGAAGTGCTTACAAATACCTCACCTAAGCTTGCACAATTTAATTAAATAATGGATTTCCTCACAAAAATGAGTTCGAACAAGCCAATCAACATTTGATAAAATAGAACTATAATTTATTGCCGGCAGGTCCTCCATCAATGTGGCAACAACAGAAAAAATTCTCAACGAATTGGTGATCTGAAGCGTGTGTGAAATAAACACACAAGGTTCATATCACCATAGCCTGGCTATCACAGGCGAAGATAATCTCCAATCAAACATGAAAACCTCTTTGATTCAACGGTCAGGATGCTGGACTTTCTGCCAGGTGGTCACGGATTCGACTCCCCGTGTATCCAGAAAAAAACGTTTCTCTTCATTTACTTTCTTTATTCATTCATGTACGTGTATATACATACGATATGCTGAGAAAAATCTGTACAACTATCGAAATATACGATTACTTGGAACTATTTCGGCTAATCACTTTGCCACCCTGTCACTATTGTGGCGCGCTCGTTTGCATACCGCATATAAGAGGCGAATAAAATCTCCATTTCAACATGCAAGCCTTGACGGTTCAGCGCTGAAGGTGTTTGACTGTGGATCGTCTGGTCACGGGTTCGAGACCCGGTGAATCTGCCGAATTTTTTTATATTTTTTTCTTCTTCCTTGTCTTGTCATCTGATCATCAATGTACAGATGTAAACATTTTCATTATCATCATTATCATACCCCGCACTCAAACTTTTCAAACTCCAGCACATACTGATTCCGGGCGTTCGAGTACATGAATTATGAGGTAGATGTATTGTTTCAATCATCGCAAATCTGCCTAAAACAGCACTAGTTTTCTCAGGTACGGGTACGGCAGTGGCGTGCGTCTTTTTCATTGAAACGACCTCGCACGGCCGGCACCGACATATATCGTCGTTGATGATGGAGAGAGCGGTATATCCGGTACATATTGAGCACGGTTCACTAGCAGTTCAATGTGCTCATGACGTGACGAGAGCAAATCTCACGGGTGGGGCGGAAATTCGCCATATTGCTGACATCATCGGCGCCAACAACTATTTCTTTTGACCCTGCCGGAGTCTTTCAAAACAATAAATGATTGTGTCTGACCCTGCTGACCTCGATTTTGAAAAACTTTTTAAAAAAGGTCATTCAAACCTTAAATCAACTGCAAAGATAATCTTTTATATCACTGAGGTACATGTACATATAGTATTACATGTATTACCATTATCAGTATCATTATTATCAATATCACTTTTATCTTGAAACCTTCTGAACCCGAACTTTATAAACTGAAGAACACACACTGATTTCAGACTGCAACGAAGATCTCACCAAAACTGATTGTAACTGACGAATTTCCTAGACATGTCCAAAACCACCTCACAACACTTGCAGGAATCGTTATTAGTGAAGTTTGTACATTCTTTACAAAAACAATAATATCTTGTACTTACCTGCGGTAGTAGTGTTTCCAGCAAGAAGCAGAAGAGCCCATTTTAGAAGGACTATTTTTACGGCCATGTTGAACCGATTTTTTCTCGCAAAATAGAGAATTAAAGGATGCAGATCCAAATGTTGCTTAACTTGCAATGAAAAGTGATCAAGGAGATTTCGTAATGAAAATGGACGTGCCACTATCACGGAACAACTTCAGAAAATATGAATCCATCCGGAACTAACTGGTCGATGTCCACCTACGTTCCCGGTATGGATTCTGAATGAATGGATTGTGGCGGGACCAATATGCACGAGTCAATCGAATAGGCCAAAGAGAACCAAATCACTGTTTATGAGACCCCCGAAAGAGTTCAGATGCAAAAGTCGCTAATTCCTTTTCTAGTCTTCGAGCAAACACAACATTCAGTCAAAATGGACGATTTTCGATGGGACCTGGCGACTTCTGTCCTAAAAAGTTGTTTTGATATTCAAACGCATTACTTAATTCCTCGCGTGGAACTGTTTTAGCGGTTGTCAATATCACAATAACTAGTTGATACTTCTATTCAGTGGTTTTTATTCACTCTAAATCGATCGGCTTCAGCGCCATTGAAGATCCGCGGCATTAGCGTCATACACGAGAACATTTAACGCGACCACTATTTATATTCAGCGTGTCTCTAAATAACCACAACACGACATCCCTCCCACTTAATTACTTTAGTAATTAGATAAAGAAATTCCAAACCAAGAATGTCCTAGTTTTAACTCAACTCAGGTTTGGAGGGGTCGTCTCAAACTCTAAAGATATAATTCAAACTACTTAAACTCGAAATGGTACGTGAATACTGATTGACTTATGATTGTCCAACTCTAATAACATGAACACTAATAGTCCAGAAAACAGTCAACTCATAATCACTCAAACCCGTAACGATCATTTAAAATAGAGAATTAAAGATTGCAGATCCAAATGTTGCTTAACTTGCAATGAAAAAGTGATCAAGTAGATAATGTGAGCATGTCATTTATATTGACTGCAGCGGATCATTACTTAATTCCTCGCGTGGGACTGTTTTAGCGGTCGCTTAGCAACCCTTCATATGGTGATGACTCATCTGCTGCAGTCGTATAATTATTCATCTTCTGCAACGATTTGTTCGGTCTTTCAAGTGTCGTCTGCTCACACTGACAAATATTTGTTAAACAAAGTGAAGAAACTTTGTTCAGATGGTCGAAATGATCAACTTTCGTTCAAATATTTCTTGAGAAAAACCTTAAGTTTGGAGAAAACGTGTATATTCTGGATGTCGTCTGCTCAAGTTGAATGAGTTGTTGTTGTTCGGCCGGATCTTGGGTCCTATTCGGTTGCTTCTGTCTTTGTTTGACTCTGAACAGATGGCCTCTGGTCAAAGTAAGTAAGACAAGGTACTGACAGTCAATGTCACTGTTGGTGATCACAGCTAGGTGATAATTTGTTTCACTTCCTCTGTTTGTACCTAATACGCAGTTCTTTATCTTGCCACCTACGTATTACTCTGTAATATGTTTGGTTTTCAATAAAATTTGAATTTGAATTTGATATTCACTACACTCCGGATGCTGTGGATGGATCGTGTCCTTCCCAATAGGAAGACTATGTTTCAGATGACTGATAGAATGCCCCAGGAGTCTGGGATGGATTGTAGGAGTCTAGGAACAATCGAACAAAAGAACCCATATATACTGGTGTTGTGCGTCAGACATTCGACTTTGATATACAATTAAGTAAACGTGTCTTAAAGCTGTCCAAAATACAAATGGAAATCAATAAGAGATCACAGGGTTGTAAAAAGGTGCGATGACGGGAACTAGGCTGAATATGACGTGCCACGCTATCCTGCGCCAACCGGAAGTAGTCGTCATTCCATGTTGGGCACAGAGGCGGACACAAGTCCTCCATCATAGGGTCAGTTCTTAATGCACCTCTCTGCGTCCTCTGTCATTTTTCAACATGGCAAAACTCAGGGCTGAGTTGTTCAAAAAGCACGTATTAAAGCTTTAACGGCACCGTTAGGTCTTGGTGGGATGAACTGAAAGAGATAACGTCCTTAAGGTTACTTAATTCAACTAAACCGTTTAGTAGGGATAACGTGATTTTTGTTCTTTTGAACAAACGGCCTCTGCTGATCAAACTGGTCGCATCAAGCAGTAAAGTTCAAAGCGGTCGTCGGCAGGGAGCGACACCTTGGGGAGGAAATAGTTCACACTTGAGGTCAGGCAGGTCTTGCTGGCGTCGGTGAAGGAGGCTGACGCGCACTGAGAGTCCCTGGCACAGAAGTCCATGCACTTGATTATGGTCGGGGTGTCTGTGTGCGTCCTCAGAATGCTTCCAGATGGAATCTTCGCTTTGGAGTGGAATTCAAACGTGGCGCCTGAAATGGAGAGAATTTGTAATAAAGAGGAACGTGTGTTCAGCCGCCCTTCCGAAGCTAAGGTAGTTGTGACTCGAGACGAATGATAGACACTCTGAACCTGAATTGAAAGCTAGTACTATAGGCTACGGCTTCTTTGGACAGGCCGATGAAGCTGTCTAGCGTGGAGGAAAATATGAAGAACACAAGTGAACGGGAAATGCACGTGTTGTACGATGTGCAAACGGTCGCTTCAGGCAAGGACCTAAACATTGTACAATATGTTTAGGTCTGTGTTGCTGGGGTTGACCTACCTTGTCCCCCATTGTTGTTATTATCACAGAAGGTCTTTGCTCTCTTCATGTCGTCTGCTGTCAGACCCCGGTCGAATAACATGACGCAGCTCATCGATGCGTTCAGAGACGCTGAACGTACCTGTTTACCGAAGTTTACAAGGCTCGCGGAGGTATCTGGCGCAGCGCTCGTGCTTTCCAGCTGCGTCTCCGGGGTGAACCCATCCAAATAACCAATCACATTTCTTGACGATTTGTCGTATGATACGCCAAAGAACATCCAAACACCGTGAGAGAATTTCATATCAAAGACATGTCCTGGAGTACCTCTCCCGATTATGCTAATGTGGAGAGTCATTTTGGGCCACACCCAGACCAGCGATCCGAACGACAAGCTCTTCCCCGGCCACTCCATAATCGGCGCCTGAGTCCCTGAGAGCAGTTTCAAGTACCCCGTGAGTGTGAACCCGTCACGCTTGCTCAAGTCCATGGTTGTCGATTTCCCCACGCTGAAATAGGACGAGGAGTTGCCGGAAAAGCGAATAGCGCTCCTGGGTCTTTGGGTCGGTCCGTCGGTGAATGTGACTCTATGGAGGGTGGCATGGTTGTCCTTGCCCGAGAGGTCATCTCCCTTCGCTTCAGCCGTCAAGGGCCAGTAGCCGACAGGGGCGGGGTTGAACACAGCTGTCAAAAAGAACAATGAGTTTATTAGAGCGCTGTATAGGAGCGAGGTGGTAGCCCATCGAAATAGGCTTCGATCCGCTATACGCTGGACTTTAAGTAGGGCGGGCCGGATTTTGTTTCCCTGAACCTTTCGGGCAGTACAGTGACCATTTCTACACAGGTTCTCAGCCAATCAGAATCCGATAAATCTGTGTCGTCATCGGGGCATCATCATTAAACTGTGGTTGGATCTTGAAGATGGACTATTGTTATAGCCCTTTCTGTAGGTATGTTGTAGGCAGCATAACTCAGATATCTAAAATCTAAATAACAAGGGAAAAGAAACGCATTTTAAAAATAAAATATAAAGAAGAAAAAGAAAAATGTTGTCCACAACCGGATTCGAACTCGCGACCTTTGAATCAAACATCGTATTCTGCCATTTCTGACGAGCGACCTACCAACTGCTCTAAAGTTTCTAAGGCTTCTGACGTCATGCATTTGTCGAAATCTGATTGGCTGAAAGTCCCTGTACAAATATACACTATAGTGCCCCAAAAGTTTAGGAAAAAAAACACAGAATGATTTTCCCTCACACAATAGATACACAATAGAATTCTAAAACGACCTCGCACGTCCGGCACCGGCACATATGGTCAGTGATGATGGAGAGTGGTAGCCGGTACATATACAGTACGGTTCACTCGCAATTCAATGTGCTCATGACGTGACGAGTCTTTCAAAACAATATTGATTGACTGTGACACTGCTGACCTCGTTTTTAAAAGCATTTTAAAAAGGCCATTTAAACGTTAAATCAACTGCAAACATAATTTTTTATATCACTGAGGTATATGGATGGATACGATATGTTGAGAAAAATATGTACAACTATCGAAATATACGATTATTTGGAACTATATATATTTAGGCCAATCACTTTGCCACCTGCGCGACCTTGTCACAATTGCGGCGCTCTTTTGCATATCGCATATAAGAGGCGAATGAAAGCCTTGTCAGTTCAGCGTTGAAGGTGTTTGACTGTAAACATTGTACAATATGTTTAGGTCTGTGTTGCTGGGGTTGACCTACCTTGTCCCCCATTGTTGTTATTATCACAGAAGGTCTTTGCTCTCTTCATGTCGTCTGCTGTCAGACCCCGGTCGAATAACATGACGCAGCTCATCGATGCGTTCAGAGACGCTGAACGTACCTGTTTACCGAAGTTTACAAGGCTCGCGGAGGTATCTGGCGCAGCGCTCGTGCTTTCCAGCTGCGTCTCCGGGGTGAACCCATCCAAATAACCAATCACATTTCTTGACGATTTGTCGTATGATACGCCAAAGAACATCCAAACACCGTGAGAGAATTTCATATCAAAGACATGTCCTGGAGTACCTCTCCCGATTATGCTAATGTGGAGAGTCATTTTGGGCCACACCCAGACCAGCGATCCGAACGACAAGCTCTTCCCCGGCCACTCCATAATCGGCGCCTGAGTCCCTGAGAGCAGTTTCAAGTACCCCGTGAGTGTGAACCCGTCACGCTTGCTCAAGTCCATGGTTGTCGATTTCCCCACGCTGAAATAGGACGAGGAGTTGCCGGAAAAGCGAATAGCGCTCCTGGGTCTTTGGGTCGGTCCGTCGGTGAATGTGACTCCATGGAGGGTGGCATGGTTGTCCTTGCCCGAGAGGTCATCTCCCTTCGCTTCAGCCGTCAAGGGCCAGTAGCCGACAGGGGCGGGGTTGAACACAGCTGTCAAAAAGAACAATGAGTTTATTAGAGCGCTGTATAGGAGCGAGGTGGTAGCCCATCGAAATAGGCTTCGATCCGCTATACGCTGGACTTTAAGTAGGGCGGGCCGGATTTTGTTTCCCTGAACCTTTCGGGCAGTACAGTGACCATTTCTACACAGGTTCTCAGCCAATCAGAATCCGATAAATCTGTGTCGTCATCGGGGCATCATCATTAAACTGTGGTTGGATCTTGAAGATGGACTATTGTTATAGCCCTTTCTGTAGGTATGTTGTAGGCAGCATAACTCAGATATCTAAAATCTAAATAACAAGGGAAAAGAAACGCATTTTAAAAATAAAATATAAAGAAGAAAAAGAAAAATGTTGTCCACAACCGGATTCGAACTCGCGACCTTTGAATCAAACATCGTATTCTGCCATTTCTGACGAGCGACCTACCAACTGCTCTAAAGTTTCTAAGGCTTCTGACGTCATGCATTTGTCGAAATCTGATTGGCTGAAAGTCCCTGTACAAATATACACTATAGTGCCCCAAAAGTTTAGGAAAAAAAACACAGAATGATTTTCCCTCACACAATGGATACACAATAGAATTCTAAAACGACCTCGCACGTCCGGCACCGGCACATATGGTCAGTGATGATGGAGAGTGGTAGCCGGTACATATACAGTACGGTTCACTCGCAATTCAATGTGCTCATGACGTGACGAGTCTTTCAAAACAATATTGATTGACTGTGACACTGCTGACCTCGTTTTTAAAAACATTTTAAAAAGGCCATTTAAACGTTAAATCAACTGCAAACATAATTTTTTATATCACTGAGGTATATGGATGGATACGATATGTTGAGAAAAATATGTACAACTATCGAAATATACGATTATTTGGAACTATATATATTTAGGCCAATCACTTTGCCACCTGCGCGACCTTGTCACAATTGCGGCGCTCTTTTGCATATCGCATATAAGAGGCGAATGAAAGCCTTGTCAGTTCAGCGTTGAAGGTGTTTGACTGTGGATCGGCTGGTCACGGGTTCGGCTCCCGCTGAATCTGCCACAGTATATCTTTTTCACATTTTCCTTATCTTGTTATCTAATCCTCCATGAACAGATGGAAATTTTTTCATCATTACCGTTTTCATACCCCGCACCCAAACTTTTCAAACTGCAGCACATACTGATTCCGGGCGTTCGAGTACATGTACTACCGAGTTCGAATCGGCAGCTGATATTTTCTAGGCTACATTGGGGCAAAGAGGTGTTAGTGTCGGACCTTGACTTTTCCAATTAGTCAAAGGGTATCCTGAGCTCCAGGCTTTTTATACCCCTTCGTCATATCGAGAGGGATATCAAAAACCACTGGTGCCTGGATGGTTAATATGCTGCCCGTGAGGGAATATCTAGAAAAAGATCGCGTTCCTATTTTAAAATCGACCGAAATTCTGTTAGTTGATATCATTTAAAATCAAGCCCAAAATGTCTACTTTAATTGACATCTTGTCATCCAGCATGAGGCTTGCATGGGTACGACCAAAATTAGTCAGTGTAATTATTCGGCAATTTTGTAAAGCTGACTCAGCAATTAATGAGGTAATCCCTGTCAATCAATAAACAAACAAAAACCCTTATACTAAAAAGATCTCAGATTTACCATCATGATGCTGATCATGATTTTCCCTTTAAATTCCATGGCAGAAGTGCTTACAAATAACTCACCTAAGCTTGCACAATTTAATTAAATAATGGATTTCCTCACAAAAAAGAGTGCGAATCAGCCAATCAACGTTTGATAAAATAGAACTAGAATTTATTGCCGGCAAGTCCTCCACCAATGTGGCACCAACAGAAAAAATTCTCAACGAATTGGTGATCTGAAGCGTGTGTGAATAAACACACAAGGCTCATATCACCATAGCCTGGTTATTACAGGTGAAGAAAATATCCACTCAAGTGCTTACAAATACATCACCTAAGCTGGCACAATTTAATGAAATAATGGATTTTCTCACAAAAATGAGTGCGAACAAGCCAATCAACGTTTGATAAAATAGAACTAGAATTTATTGCCGGCAAGTCCTCCACCAATGTGGCACCAACAGAAAAAATTCTCAACGAATTGGTGATCTGAAGCGTGTGTGAAATAAACACACAAGGTTCATATCACCATATCCTGGCTATTACAGGCGAAGAAAATCTCCACTCAAACATGAAAACCTCTTTGATTCAACCGTTAGGATGCTGGACTTTCTGCCAGGTGGTCACGGATTCGACTCCCCGTGTATCCAGAAAAAAACGTTTCTCTTCATTTACTTTCTTTATTCATTCATGTACGTGTATATACATACGATATGTTGAGAAAAATCTGTACAACTATCGAAATATACGATTACTTGGAACTATTTCGGCTAATCAATTTGCCACCCTGTCACTATTGTGGCGCGCTCGTTTGCATACCGCATATAAGAGGCAAATAAAATCTCCATTTCAACATGCAAGCCTTGACGGTTCAGCGCTGAAGGTGTTTGACTGTGGATCGGCTGGTCACGGGTTCGAGCCCCGCTGAATCTGCCGAATTTTTTAATATTTTTTTTCGTCTTCCTTGTCTTGTTATCTGAAGAGATTTGGGTGTGATCTTGGACCGTGATTTCAATTTCAAAGAACACATTAACACCTGTGTACGGGCCACCAATTTTCACATTCGTAACATCGGGAAAATCAGAAAATATCTAACTCCAAATACCACCAGGTTATATGTCCAGGCTCTTGTAATATCTCGCCTGGATTTCTGTAATTCCCTTTTCCTTGGTTGTCCCAATTCAACAATTATACCCCTACAGAAGGTACAAAATTCTGCCGCTCGCCTAATTACCAAGACCAAGAAACGATCTTCCATTTCCCCAGTACTCAGGTTTCTACATTGGCTTCCTGTGCAACAGCGCATCAAGTACAAGGTTCTCCTTCTTACTTACAAGTGTCTTCACCAACTTGCTCCCCAATACCTTTCAGAACTTCTCTCCGTTCATACCGTTTCTCGAACTCTGCGCTCTTCATCGGCCGTTCTTCTGTCTATCCCAAAGACCAATGTCATGTCAGTCGGTGGCAGAGCATTTTCAATTGGAGCCCCTCAGCTGTGGAACAAACTTCCTTCAACTGTTAGGAACTGCAGCTCTCTGTTATCTTTCAAGGGACAACTCAAACATTTGCTTTTTAAAGAGGCCTATCAAGCGCTTTGAGCGGCCAGTTAATGGTTGGATACTGCGCTATATAAGACTCGTATTATTATTATCTGATCATCCATGTACAGATGTAAACATTTTCATTATCATCATTATCATACCCTGCACCCAAACTTTTCAAACTCCAGCACATACTGATTCCGGGCGTTCGAGTACATGAATTATGAGGTAGATGTATTTTTTCAATCATCGCAAATCTGCCTAAAACGGCAAGTTTTCTCAGGTACGGGTACGGCAGTGGCGTGCGTCTTTTTCATTGAAACGACCTCGCACGGCCGGCACCGACATATATCGTGGTTGATGATGGAGAGAGCGGTAGCCGGTACATATTGAGCACGGTTCACCAGCAGTTCAATGTGCTCATGACGTGACGAGAGCAAATCTCACGGGTGGGGCGGAAATTCGCCATATTGCTGACATCATCGGCGCCAACAACTGTTTCTTTTGACCCTGCCGGAGTCTTTCAAAACAATAAATGATTGTGTCTGACCCTGCTGACCTCGATTTTGAAAAACTTTTTAAAAAAGGTCGTTCAAACGTTAAATCAACTGCAAAGATAATCTTTTATATCACTGAGGTATATACATACGATATGTTGAGAAAAATCTGTACAACTATCGAAATATACGATTACTTGGAACTATTTCGGCTAATCACTTTGCCACCTGCGCGACCTTGTCACTATTGTGGCGCGCTCGTTTGCACACCGCATATAAGAGGCGAATAAAATCTCCATTTAAACATGCAAGCCTTGACGGTTCAGCGCTGAAGGTGTTTGACTGTGGATCGGCTGGTCACGGGTTCGACCCCCGGTGAATCTGCCGAATTTTTTTTCTTTTTTTCTTCTTCCTTGTCTTGTTATCTAATCATCCATGTACAGATGTAAACATTTTTATTATCATCATTATCATACCCTGCACCCAAACTTTTCAAACTCCATCACATACTGATTCCGGGCGTTCGAGTACATGAATTATGAGGTAGATGTATTGTTTCAATCATCGCAAATCTGCCTAAAACGCAAGTTTTCTCAGGTACGGGTACGGCAGTGGCGTGCGTCTTTTTCATTGAAACGACCTCGCACGGCCGGTGTAATGTTTTTGAGTGTTTCTGTTTTTGAGTGTTTCCCCTCATTGTTTGGGAACGCTCAAAAATAGATTGACAAGTTTTTCTGTGTATCCCCCCTATTGAAAAGTCGTGGTCTCTCTAGCTGCCTATTGTTTGGAAACACTGACACATGGGAAACAACCACAGATGTTACACCGGCACCGACATATATCGTCGTTGATGATGGAGAGAGCGGTAGCCGGTACATATTGAGCACGGTTCACTAGCAGTTCAATGTGCTCATGACGTGACGAGAGCAAATCTCACGGTTGGGGCGGAAATTCGCCATATTGCTGACATCACCGGCGCCAACAACTATTTCTTTTGACCCTGCCGGAGTCTTTCAAAACAATAAATGATTGTGTCTGACCCTGCTGACCACGATTTTGAAAAACTTTTTAAAAAAGGTCATTCAAACGTTAAATCAACTGCAAAGATAATCTTTTATATCACTGAGGTATATTCATACGATATGTTGAGAAAAATCTGTACAACTATCGAAATATACGATTACTTGGAACTATTTCGGCTAATCACTTTGCCACCTGCGCGACCTTGTCACTATTGTGGCGCGCTCGTTTGCATACCGCATATAAGAGGCGAACAAAATCTCCATTTCAACATGCAAGCCTTGACGGTTCAGCGCTAAAGGTGTTTGACTGTGGATCGGCTGGTCACGGGTTCGACCCCCGGTGTATCTCAAAAAAAAATTCCTTTTTTTTTCTTCCTTGTCTTGTTATCTAATCATCCATGTACAGATGTAAACATTTTCATTATCATCATTATCATACCCCGCACCCAAACTTTTCAAACTCCATCACATACTGATTCCGGGCGTTCGAGTACATGAATTATGAGGTAGATGTATTGTTTCAATCATCGCAAATCTGCCTAAAACGGCAAGTTTTCTCAGGTACGGGTACGGCAGTGGCGTGCGTCTTTTTCATTGAAACGACCTCGCACGGCCGGCACCGACATATATCGTCGTTGATGATGGAGAGAGCGGTATATCCGGTACATATTGAGCACGGTTCACTAGCAGTTCAATGTGCTGATGACGTGACGAGAGCAAATCTCACGGGTGGGGCGGAAATTCGCCATATTGCTGACATCATCGGCGCCAACAACTGTTTCTTTTGACCCTGCCGGAGTCTTTCAAAACAATAAATGATTGTGTCTGACCCTGCTGACCTCGATTTTGAAAAACTTTTTAAAAAAGGTCATTCAAACCTTAAATCAACTGCAAAGATAATCTTTTATATCACTGAGGTACATGTACATATAGTATTACATGTATTACCATTATCAGTATCATTATTATCAATATCACTTTTATCTTGAAACCTTCTGAACCCGAACTTTATAAACTGAAGAACACACACTGATTTCAGACTGCAACGAAGATCTCACCAAAACTGATTGTAACTGACGAATTTCCTAGACATGTCCAAAACCACCTCACAACACTTGCAGGAATCGTTATTAGTGAAGTTTGTACATTCTTTACAAAAACAATAATATCTTGTACTTACCTGCGGTAGTGTTTCCAGCAAGAAGCAGAAGAGCCCATTTTAGAAGGACTATTTTTACGGCCATGTTGAACCGATTTTTTCTCGCAAAATAGAGAATTAAAGGATGCAGATCCAAATGTTGCTTAACTTGCAATGAAAAGTGATCAAGGAGATTTCGTAATGAAAATGGATGTGCCACTATCACGGAACAACTTCAGAAAATATGAATCCATCCGGAACTAACTGGTCGATGTCCACCTACGTTCCCGGTATGGATTCTGAATGAATGGATTGTGGCGGGACCAATATGCACGAGTCAATCGAATAGGCCAAAGAGAACCAAACCACTGTTTATGAGACCCCCGAAAGAGTTCAGATGCAAAAGTCGCTAATTCCTTTTCTAGTCTTCGAGCAAACACAACATTCAGTCAAAATGGACGATTTTCGATGGGACCTGGCGACTTCTGTCCTAAAAAGTTGTTTTGATATTCAAACGCATTACTTAATTCCTCGCGTGGAACTGTTTTAGCGGTTGTCAATATCACAATAACTAGTTGATACTTCTATTCAGTGGTTTTTATTCACTCTAAATCGATCGGCTTCAGCGCCATTGAAGATCCGCGGCATTAGCGTCATACACGAGAACATTTAACGCGACCACTATTTATATTCAGCGTGTCTCTAAATAACCACAACACGACATCCCTCCCTTAATACTTAATTACTTTAGTAATTAGATAAAGAAATTCCAAACCAAGAATGTCCTAGTTTTAACTCAACTCAGGTTTGGAGGGGTCGTCTCAAACTCTAAAGATATAATTCAAACTACTTAAACTCGAAATGGTACGTGAATACTGATTGACTTATGATTGTCCAACTCTAATAACATGAACACTAATAGTCCAGAAAACAGTCAACTCATAATCACTCAAACCCGTAACGATCATTTAAAATAGAGAATTAAAGATTGCAGATCCAAATGTTGCTTAACTTGCAATGAAAAAGTGATCAAGTAGATAATGTGAGCATGTCATTTATATTGACTGCAGCGGATCATTACTTAATTCCTCGCGTGGGACTGTTTTAGCGGTCGCTTAGCAACCCTTTATATGGTGATGAGTCATCTGCTGCAGTCGTATAATTATTCATCTTCTGCAACGATTTGTTTGGTCTTTCAAGTGTCGTCTGCTCACACTGACAAATATTTGTTAAACAAAGTGAAGAAACTTTGTTCAGATGGTCGAAATGATCAACTTTCGTTCAAATATTTCTTGAGAAAAACCTTAAGTTTGGAGAAAACGTGTATATTCTGGATGTCGTCTGCTCAAGTTGAATGAGTTGTTGTTGTTCGGCCGGATTTTGGGTCCTATTCGGTTGCTTCTGTCTTTGTTTGACTCTGAACAGATGGCCTCTGGTCAAAGTAAGTAAGACAAGGTACTGACAGTCAATGTCACTGTTGGTGATCACAGCTAGGTGATAATTTGTTTCACTTCCTCTGTTTGTACCTAATACGCAGTTCTTTATCTTGCCACCTACGTATTACTCTGTAATATATTTGGTTTTCAATAAAATTTGAATTTGAATTTGATATTCACTACACTCCGGATGCTGTGGATGGATCGTGTCCTTCCCAATAGGAAGACTATTTTTCAGATGACTGATAGAATGCCCCAGGAGTCTGGGATGGATTGTAGGAGTCTAGGAACAATCGAACAAAAGAACCCATATATACTGGTGTTGTGCGTTAGACATTCGACTTTGATATACAATTAAGTTAACGTGTCTTAAAGCTGTCCAAAATACAAATGGTAATCAATAAGATCTCACAGGGTTGTAAAAAGGTGCGATGACGGGAACTAGGCTGAATATGACGTGCCACGCTATCCCGCGCCAACCGGAAGTAGTCGTCATTCCATGTTGGGCACAGAGGCGGACACAAGTCCTCCATCATAGGGTCAGTTCTTAATGCACCTCTTTGCGTCCTCTGTCATTTTTCAACATGGCAAAACTCAGGGCTGAGTTGTTCAAAAAGCACGTATTAAAGCTTTAACGGCACCGTTAGGTCTTGGTTGGATGAACTGAAAGAGATAACGTCCTTAAGGTTACTTAATTCAACTAAACCGTTTAGTAGGGATAACGTGATTTTTGTTCTTTTGAACAAACGGCCTCTGCTGATCAAACTGGTCGCATCAAGCAGTAAAGTTCAAAGCGGTCGTCGGCAGGGAGCGACACCTTGGGGAGGAAATAGTTCACATTTGAGGTCAGGCAGGTCTTGCTGGCGTCGGTGAAGGAGGCTGACGCGCACTGAGAGTCCCTGGCACAGAAGTCCATGCACTTGATTATGGTCGGGGTGTCTGTGTGCGTCGTCAGAATGCTTCCAGATGGAATCTTCGCTTTTGAGTGGAATTCAAACGTGGCGCCTGAAATGGAGAGAATTTGTAATAAAGAGGAACGTGTGTTCAGCCGCCCTTCCGAAGCGAAGGTAGTTGTGACTCGAGACGAATGATAGACACTCTGAACCTGAATTGAAAGCTAGTACTATAGGCTACGGCTTCTTTGGACAGGCCGATGAAGCTGTCTAGCGTGGAGGAAAATATGAAGAACACAAGTGAACGGGAAGTGCACGTGTTGTACGATGTGCAAACGGTCGCTTCAGGCAAGGACCTAAACATTGTACAATATGTTTAGGTCTGTGTTGCTGGGGTTGACCTACCTTGTCCCCCATTGTTGTTATTATCACAGAAGGTCTTTGCTCTCTTCATGTCGTCTGCTGTCAGACCCCGGTCGAATAACATGACACAGCTCATCGATGCGTTCAGAGACGCTGAACGTACTTGTTTACCGAAGTTTACAAGGCTCGCGGAGGTATCTGGCGCAGCGCTCGTGCTTTCCAGCTGCGTCTCCGGGGTGAACCCATCCAAATAACCAATCACATTTCTTGACGATTTGTCGTATGATACGCCAAAGAACATCCAAACACCGTGAGAGAATTTCATATCAAAGTCATGTCCTGGAGTACCTCTCCCGATTATGCTAATGTGGAGAGTCATTTTGGGCCACACCCAGACCAGCGATCCGAACGACAAGCCCTTCCCCGGCCACTCCATAATCGGCGCCTGAGTCCCTGAGAGCAGTTTCAAGTACCCCGTGAGTGTGAACCCGTCACGCTTGCTCAAGTCCATGGTTGTCGATTTCCCCACGCTGAAATAGGACGAGGAGTTGCCGGAAAAGCGAATAGCGCTCCTGGGTCTTTGGGTCGGTCCGTCGGTGAATGTGACTCCATGGAGGGTGGCATGGTTGTCGTTGCCCGAGAGGTCATCTCCCTTCGCTTCAGCCGTCAAGGGCCAGTAGCCGACAGGAACGGGGTTGAACACAGCTGTCAAAAAAGAACAATGAGTTTATTAGAGCGCTGTATAGGAGCGAGGTGGTAGTCCATCGAAATAGGCTTCGATCCGCTATACGCTGGACTTTTAGTAGGGCGGGCCGGATTTTGTTTCCCTGAACCTTTCGGGCAGTACAGTGACCATTTCTACACAGGTTCTCAGCCAATCAGAATCCGATAAATCTGTGTCGTCATCGGGGCATCATCATTAAACTGTGGTTGGATCTTGAAGATGGACTATTGTTATAGCCCTTTCTGTAGGTATGTTGTAGGCAGCATAACTCAAATATCTAAAATCTAAATAACAAGGGAAAAGAAACGCATTTTAAAAATAAAATATAAAGAAGAAAAAGAAAAATGTTGTCCACAACCGGATTCGAACTCGCGATCTTTGAATCAAACATCGTATTCTGCCATTTCTGACGAGCGACCTACCAACTGCTCTAAAGTTTCTAAGGCTTCTGACGTCATGCATTTGTCGAAATCTGATTGGCTGAAAGTCCCTGTACAAATATACACTATAGTGCCCCAAAAGTTTAGGAAAAAAAACACAGAATGATTTTCCCTCACACAATGGATACACAATAGAATTCTAAAACGACCTCGCACGTTCGGCACCGGCACATATGGTCAGTGATGATGGAGAGTGGTAGCCGGTACATATACAGTACGGTTCACTCGCAATTCAATGTGCTCATGACGTGACGAGTCTTTCAAAACAATATTGATTGACTGTGACACTGCTGACCTCGTTTTTAAAAACTTTTTAAAAAGGCCATTTAAACGTTAAATCAACTGCAAACATAATTTTTTATATCACTGAGGTATATGGATGGATACGATATGTTGAGAAAAATATGTACAACTATCGAAATATACGATTATTTGGAACTATATATATTTAGGCCAATCACTTTGCCACCTGCGCGACCTTGTCACAATTGCGGCGCTCTTTTGCATATCGCATATAAGAGGCGAATGAAAGCCTTGTCAGTTCAGCGCTAAGAGTGTTTGACTGTGGATCGGCTGGTCACGGGTTCGGCTCCCGCTGAATCTGCCACAGTATCTCTTTTTCTCATTTTCCTTATCTTGTTGTCTAATCCTCCATGAACAGATGTAAATTTTTTCATCATTACCATTTTCATACCCCGCACCCAAACTTTTCAAACTGCAGCACATACTGATTCCGGGCGTTCGAGTACATGTACTACCGAGTTCGAATCGGCAGCTGATATTTTCTAGGCTACATTGGGGCAAAGAGGTATTAGTGTCGGACCTTGACTTTTCCAATTAGTCAAAGGGTATCCTGAGCTTCAGGCTTTTTATACCCCTTCGTCATATCGAGAGGGATATCAAAAACCACTGGTGCCTGGATGGTTAATATGCTGCCCGTGAGGGAATATCTAGAAAAAGATCGCGTTCCTATTTCAAAATCGACCGAAATTCTGTTAGTTGATATCATTTAAAATCAAGCCCAAAATGTCTACTTTAATTGACATCTTGTCATCCAGCTTGAGGCTTGCATGGGTACGACCATAATTAGTCAGTGTAATTATTCGGCAATTTTGTGTAGCTGACTCAGCAACTAATGAGGTAATCCCTGTCAATCAATAAACAAAAACCCTTATACTAAATAGATCTCAGATTTACCATGCTCATCATGATTTTCCCTTTAAATTCCTTGGCAGAAGTGCTTACAAATACCTCACCTAAGCTTGCACAATTTAATTAAATAATGGATTTTCTCACAAAGAGTGCGTACAAGCCAATCAACGTTTGACTCAAAACAACTATAATTTATTGCCGGCAGGTCCTCCATCAATGTGGCAACAACAGAAAAAATTCTCAACGAATTGGTGATCTGAAGCTTGTGTGAAATAAACACACAAGGTTCATATAACCATAGCCTGGTTATTACAGGCGAAGAAAATCTCCACTCAAACATGAAAACCTCTTTGATTCAACGGTTAGGATGCTGGACTTTCTGCCAGGTGGTCACGGATTCGACTCCCCGTGTATCCAGAAAAAAACGTTTCTCTTCATTTACTTTCTTTATTCATTCATGTACGTGTATATACATACGATATGCTGAGAAAAATCTGTACAACTGTCGAAATATACGATTACTTGGAACTATTTCGGCTAATCACTTTGCCACCCTGTCACTATTGTGGCGCGCTCGTTTGCA
Source organism: Lineus longissimus (assembly GCF_910592395.1). Lineage (NCBI taxonomy): Eukaryota > Metazoa > Nemertea > Pilidiophora > Heteronemertea > Lineidae > Lineus > Lineus longissimus. Next base: position 13,844,692 of record NC_088322.1, read on the forward strand.
TACCGCATATAAGAGGCGAATAAAATCTCCATTTCAACATGCAAGCCTTGACGGTTCAGCGCTGAAGGTGTTTGACTGTGGATCGTCTGGTCACGGGTTCGAGACCCGGTGAATCTGCCGAATTTTTTTATATTTTTTTCTTCTTCCTTGTCTTGTCATCTGATCATCAATGTACAGATGTAAACATTTTCATTATCATCATTATCATACCCCGCACTCAAACTTTTCAAACTCCAGCACATACTGATTCCGGGCGTTCGAGTACATGAATTATGAGGTAGATGTATTGTTTCAATCATCGCAAATCTGCCTAAAACGGCAAGTTTTCTCAGGTACGGGTACGGCAGTGGCGTGCGTCTTTTTCATTGAAACGACCTCGCACGGCCGGCACCGACATATATCGTCGTTGATGATGGAAAGAGCGGTAGCCGGTACATATTGAGCACGGTTCACTAGCAGTTCAATGTGCTCATGACGTGACGAGAGCAAATCTCACGGGTGGGGCGGAAATTCGCCATATTGCTGACATCATCGGCGCCAACAACTGTTTCTTTTGACCCTGCCGGAGTCTTTCAAAACAATAAATGATTGTGTCTGACCCTGCTGACCTCGATTTTGAAAAACTTTTTAAAAAAGGTCATTCAAACGTTAAATCAACTGCAAAGATAATCTTTTATATCACTGAGGTATATACATACGATATGTTGAGAAAAATCTGTACAACTATCGAAATATACGATTACTTGGAACTATTTCGGCTAATCACTTTGCCACCTGCGCGACCTTGTCACTATTGTGGCGCGCTCGTTTGCATACCGCATATAAGAGGCGAATAAAATCTCCATTTCAACATGCAAGCCTTAACGGTTCAGCGCTGAAGGTGTTTGACTGTGGATCGGCTGGTCACGGGTTCGACCCCCGGTGAATCTGCCGATTTTTTTTGGATTTTTTTCTTCTTCCTTGTCTTGTTATCTAATCATCCATGTACAGATGTAAACATTTTTATTATCATCATTATCATACCCTGCAACCAAACTTTTCAAACTCCATCACATACTGATTCCGGGCGTTCGAGTACATGAATTATGAGGTAGATGTATTGTTTCAATCATCGCAAATCTGCCTAAAACGCGAGTTTTCTCAGGTACGGGTACGGCAGTGGCGTGCGTCTTTTTCATTGAAACGACCTCGCACGGCCGGTGTAATGTTTTTGAGTGTTTCCCCTCATTGTTTGGGAACGCTCAAAAATAGATTGACAAGTTTTTCTGTGTATCCCCCCTATTGAAAAGTCGTGGTCTCTCTAGCTGCCTATTGTTTGGAAACACTGACACATGGAAACAACCACAGATGTTACACCGGCACCGACATATATCGTCGTTGATGATGGAGAGAGCGGTAGCCGGTACATATTGAGCACGGTTCACTAGCAGTTCAATGTGCTCATGACGTGACGAGAGCAAATCTCACGGGTGGGGCGGAAATTCGCCATATTGCTGACATCATCGGCGCCAACAACTATTTCTTTTGACCCTGCCGGAGTCTGTCAAAACAATAAATGATTGTGTCTGACCCTGTTGACCACGATTTTGAAAAACTTTTTAAAAAAGGTCATTCAAACGTTAAATCAACTGCAAAGATAATCTTTTATATCACTGAGGTATATACATACGATATGTTGAGAAAAATCTGTACAACTATCGAAATATACGATTACTTGGAACTATTTCGGCTAATCACTTTGCCACCTGCGCGACCTTGTCACTATTGTGGCGCGCTCGTTTGCATACCGCATATAAGAGGCGAACAAAATCTCCATTTCAACATGCAAGCCTTGACGGTTCAGCGCTAAAGGTGTTTGACTGTGGATCGGCTGGTCACGGGTTCGACCCCCGGTGAATCTCCAAAAAAAATTCCTTTTTTCTTCTTCCTTGTCTTGTTATCTAATCATCCATGTACAGATGTAAACATTTTCATTATCATCATTATCATAACCCCGCACCCAAACTTTTCAAACTCCATCACATACTGATTCCGGGCGTTCGAGTACATGAATTATGAGGTAGATGTATTTTTTCAATCATCGCAAATCTGCCTAAAACAGCACTAGTTTTCTCAGGTACGGGTACGGCAGTGGCGTGCGTCTTTTTCATTGAAACGACCTCGCACGGCCGGCACCGACATATATTGTCGTTGATGATGGAGAGAGCGGTATATCCGGTACATATTGAGCACGGTTCACTGGCAGTTCAATGTGCTCATGACGTGACGAGAGCAAATCTCACGGGTGGGGCGGAAATTCGCCATATTGCTGACATCATCGGCGCTAACAACTGTTTCTTTTGACCCTGCCGGAGTCTTTCAAAACAATAAATGATTGTGTCTGACCCTGCTGACCTCGATTTTGAAAAACTTTTTAAAAAAGGTCATTTAAACCTTAAATCAACTGCAAAGATAATCTTTTATATCACTGAGGTACATGTACATATAGTATTATTAGCATTATCAGTATCATTATTATCAATATCACTTTTATCTTGAAACCTTCTGAACCCGAACTTTATAAACTGAAGAACACACACTGATTTCAGACTGCAACGAAGATCTCACCAAAACTGATTGTAACTGACGAATTTCCTAGACATGTCCAAAACCACCTCACAACACTTGCAGGAATCGTTATTAGTGAAGTTTGTACATTCTTTACAAAAACAATAATATCTTGTACTTACCGACGGTAGTGTTTCCAGCAAGAAGCAGAAGAGCCCATTTTAGAAGGACTATTTTTACGGCCATGTTGAACCGATTTTTTCTCGCAAAATAGAGAATTAAAGGATGCAGATCCAAATGTTGCTTAACTTGCAATGAAAAGTGATCAAGGAGATTTCGTAATGAAAATGGACGTGCCACTATCACGGAACAACTTCAGAAAATATGAATCCATCCGGAACTAACTGGTCGATGTCCACCTACGTTACCGGTATGGATTCTGAATGAATGGATTGTGGCGGGACCAATATGCACGAGTCAATCGAATAGGCCAAAGAGAACCAAACCACTGTTTATGAGACCCCCGAAAGAGTTCAGATGCAAAAGTCGCTAATTCCTTTTCTAGTCTTCGAGCAAACACAACATTCAGTCAAAATGGACGATTTTCGATGGGACCTGGCGACTTCTGTCCTAAAAAGTTGTTTTGATATTCAAACGCATTACTTAATTCCTCGCGTGGAACTGTTTTAGCGGTTGTCAATATCACAATAACTAGTTGATACTTCTATTCAGTGGTTTTTATTCACTCTAAATCGATCGGCTTCAGCGCCATTGAAGATCCGCGGCATTAGCGTCATACACGAGAACATTTAACGTGACCACTATTTATATTCAGCGTGTCTCTAAATAACCACAACACGACATCCCTCCCACTTAATTACTTTAGTAATTAGATAAAGAAATTCCAAACCAAGAATGTCCTAGTTTTAACTCAACTCAGGTTTGGAGGGGTCGTCTCAAACTCTAAAGATATAATTCAAACTACTTAAACTCGAAATGGTACGTGAATACTGATTGACTTATGATTGTCCAACTCTAATAACATGAACACTAATAGTCCAGAAAACAGTCAACTCATAATCACTCAAACCCGTAACGACCATTTAAAATAGAGAATTAAAGATTGCAGATCCAAATGTTGCTTAACTTGCAATGAAAAAGTGATCAAGTAGATAATGTGAGCATGTCATTTATATTGACTGCAGCGGATCATTACTTAATTCCTCGCGTGGGACTGTTTTAGCGGTCGCTTAGCAACCCTTCATATGGTGATGAGTCATCTGCTGCAGTCGTATAATTATTCATCTTCTGCAACGATTTGTTCGGTCTTTCAAGTGTCGTCTGCTCACACTGACAAATATTTGTTAAACAAAGTGAAGAAACTTTGTTCAGATGGTCGAAATGATCAACTTTCGTTCAAATATTTCTTGAGAAAAACCTTAAGTTTGGAGAAAACGTGTATATTCTGGATGTCGTCTGCTCAAGTTGAATGAGTTGTTGTTGTTCGGCCGGATCTTGGGTCCTATTCGGTTGCTTCTGTCTTTGTTTGACTCTGAACAGATGGCCTCTGGTCAAAGTAAGTAAGACAAGGTACTGACAGTCAATGTCACTGTTGGTGATCACAGCTAGGTGATAATTTGTTTCACTTCCTCTGTTTGTACCTAATACGCAGTTCTTTATCTTGCCACCTACGTATTACTCTGTAATATGTTTGGTTTTCAATAAAATTTGAATTTGAATTTGATATTCACTACACTCCGGATGCTGTGGATGGATCGTGTCCTTCCCAATAGGAAGACTATTTTTCAGATGACTGATAGAATGCCCCAGGAGTCTGGGATGGATTGTAGGAGTCTAGGAACAATCGAACAAAAGAACCCATATATACTGGTGTTGTGCGTCAGACATTCGACTTTGATATACAATTAAGTTAACGTGTCTTAAAGCTGTCCAAAATACAAATGGTAATCAATAAGATCTCACAGGGTTGTAAAAAGGTGCGATGACGGGAACTAGGCTGAATATGACGTGCCACGCTATCCCGCGCCAACCGGAAGTAGTCGTCATTCCATGTTGGGCACAGAGGCGGACACAAGTCCTCCATCATAGGGTCAGTTCTTAATGCACCTCTCTGCGTCCTCTGTCATTTTTCAACATGGCAAAACTCAGGGCTGAGTGGTTCAAAAAGCACGTATTAAAGCTTAACGGCACCGTTAGGTCTTGGTGGGATGAACTGAAAGAGATAACGTCCTTAAGGTTACTTAATTCAACTAAACCGTTTAGTAGGGATAACGTGATTTTTGTTCTATTGAACAAACGGCCTCTGCTGATCAAACTGGTCGCATCAAGCAGTAAAGTTCAAAGCGGTCGTCGGCAGGGAGCGACACCTTGGGGAGGAAATAGTTCACATTTGAGGTCAGGCAGGTCTTGCTGGCGTCGGTGAAGGAGGCTGACGCGCACTGAGAGTCCCTGGCACAGAAGTCCATGCACTTGATTATGGTCGGGGTGTCTGTGTGCGTCGTCAGAATGCTTCCAGATGGAATCTTCGCTTTTGAGTGGAATACAAACGTGGCGCCTGAAATGGAGAGAATTTGTAATAAAGAGGAACGTGTGTTCAGCCGCCCTTCCGAAGCGAAGGTAGTTGTGACTCGAGACGAATGATAGACACTCTGAACCTGAATTGAAAGCTAGTACTATAGGCTACGGCTTCTTTGGACAGGCCGATGAAGCTGTCTAGCGTGGAGGAAAATATGAAGAACACAAGTGAACGGGAAGTGCACGTGTTGTACGATGTGCAAACGGTCGCTTCAGGCAAGGACCTAAACATTGTACAATATGTTTAGGTCTGTGTTGCTGGGGTTGACCTACCTTGCCCCCCATTGTTGTTATTATCACAGAAGGTCTTTGCTCTCTTCATGTCGTCTGCTGTCAGACCCCGGTCGAATAACATGACGCAGCTCATCGATGCGTTCAGAGACGCTGAACGTACTTGTTTACCGAAGTTTACAAGGCTCGCGGAGGTATCTGGCGCAGCGCTCGTGCTTTCCAGCTGCGTCTCCGGGGTGAACCCATCCAAATAACCAATCACATTTCTTGACGATTTGTCGTATGATACGCCAAAGAACATCCAAACACCGTGAGAGAATTTCATATCAAAGACATGTCCTGGAGTACCTCTCCCGATTATGCTAATGTGGAGAGTCATTTTGGGCCACACCCAGACCAGCGATCCGAACGACAAGCTCTTCCCCGGCCACTCCATAATCGGCGCCTGAGTCCCTGAGAGCAGTTTCAAGTACCCCGTGAGTGTGAACCCGTCACGCTTGCTCAAGTCCATGGTTGTCGATTTCCCCACGCTGAAATAGGACGAGGAGTTGCCGGAAAAGCGAATAGCGCTCCTGGGTCTTTGGGTCGGTCCGTCGGTGAATGTGACTCCATGGAGGGTGGCATGGTTGTCCTTGCCCGAGAGGTCATCTCCCTTCGCTTCAGCCGTCAAGGGCCAGTAGCCGACAGGGGCGGGGTTGAACACAGCTGTCAAAAAGAACAATGAGTTTATTAGAGCGCTGTATAGGAGCGAGGTGGTAGCCCATCGAAATAGGCTTCGATCCGCTATACGCTGGACTTTAAGTAGGGCGGGCCGGATTTTGTTTCCCTGAACCTTTCGGGCAGTACAGTGACCATTTCTACACAGGTTCTCAGCCAATCAGAATCCGATAAATCTGTGTCGTCATCGGGGCATCATCATTAAACTGTGGTTGGATCTTGAAGATGGACTATTGTTATAGCCCTTTCTGTAGGTATGTTGTAGCAGCATAACTCAGATATCTAAAATCTAAATAACAAGGGAAAAGAAACGCATTTTAAAAATAAAATATAAAGAAGAAAAAGAAAAATGTTGTCCACAACCGGATTCGAACTCGCGACCTTTGAATCAAACATCGTATTCTGCCATTTCTGACGAGCGACCTACCAACTGCTCTAAAGTTTCTAAGGCTTCTGACGTCATGCATTTGTCGAAATCTGATTAGCTGAAAGTCCCTGTACAAATATACACTATAGTGCCCCAAAAGTTTAGGAAAAAAAACACAGAATGATTTTCCCTCACACAATGGATACACAATAGAATTCTAAAACGACCTCGCACGTCCGGCACCGGCACATATGGTCAGTGATGATGGAGAGTGGTAGCCGGTACATATACAGTACGGTTCACTCGCAATTCAATGTGCTCATGACGTGACGAGTCTTTCAAAACAATATTGATTGACTGTGACACTGCTGACCTCGTTTTTAAAAACATTTTAAAAAGGCCATTTAAACGTTAAATCAACTGCAAACATAATTTTTTATATCACTGAGGTATATGGATGGATACGATATGTTGAGAAAAATATGTACAACTATCGAAATATACGATTATTTGGAACTATATATATTTAGGCCAATCACTTTGCCACCCGCGCGACCTTGTCACAATTGCGGCGCTCTTTTGCATATCGCATATAAGAGGCGAATGAAAGCCTTGTCAGTTCAGCGCTAAGAGTGTTTGACTGTGGATCGGCTGGTCACGGGTTCGGCTCCCGCTGAATCTGCCACAGTATATCTTTTTCTCATTTTCCTTATCTTGTTATCTAATCCTCCATGAACAGATGTAAATTTTTTCATCATTACCATTTTCATACCCCGCACCCAAACTTTTCAAACTGCAGCACATACTGATTCCGGGCGTTCGAGTACATGTACTACCGAGTTCGAATCGGCAGCTGATATTTTCTAGGCTACATTGGGGCAAAGAGGTATTAGTGTCGGACCTTGACTTTTCCAATTAGTCAAATGGTATCCTGAGCTTCAGGCTTTTTATACCCCTTCGTCATATCGAGAGGGATATCAAAAACCACTGGTGCCTGGATGGTTAATATGCTGCCCGTGAGGGAATATCTAGAAAAAGATCGCGTTCCTATTTCAAAATCGACCGAAATTCTGTTAGTTGATATCATTTAAAATCAAGCCCAAAATGTCTACTTTAATTGACATCTTGTCATCCAGCATGAGGCTTGCATGGGTACGACCAAAATTAGTCAGTGTAATTATTCGGCAATTTTGTGTAGCTGACTCAGCAATTAATGAGGTAATCCCTGTCAATCAATAAACAAACAAAAACCCTTATACTAAAAAGATCTCAGATTTACCATCATGATGCTGATCATGATTTTCCCTTTAAATTCCATGGCAGAAGTGCTTACAAATAACTCACCTAAGCTTGCACAATTTAATTAAATAATGGATTTCCTCACAAAAATGAGTGCGAACAAGCCAGTCAACATTTGATAAAAAAGAACTATAATTTATTGCCGGCAGGTCCTCCATCAATGTGGCACCAACAGAAAAAATTCTCAACGAATTGGTGATCTGAAGCGTGTGTGAAATAAACACACAAGGTTCATATCACCATAGCCTGGCTATCACAGGCGAAGATAATCTCCACTCAAACATGAAAACCTCTTTGATTCAACGGTCAGGATGCTGGACTTTCTGCCAGGTGGTCACGGATTCGACTCCCCGTGTATCCAGAAAAAAACGTTTCTCTTCATTTACTTTCTTTATTCATTCATGTACGTGTATATACATACGATATGCTGAGAAAAATCTGTACAACTATCGAAATATACGATTACTTGGAACTATTTCGGCTAATCACTTTGCCACCCTGTCACTATTGTGGCGCGCTCGTTTGCATACCGCATATAAGAGGCGAATAAAATCTCCATTTCAACATGCAAGCCTTGACGGTTCAGCGCTGAAGGTGTTTGACTGTGGATCGGCTGGTCACGGGTTCGACCCCCGGTGAATCTGCCGAATTTTTTTATATTTTTTTCTTCTTCCTTGTCTTGTCATCTGATCATCAATGTACAGATGTAAACATTTTCATTATCATCATTATCATACCCCGCACTCAAACTTTTCAAACTCCAGCACATACTGATTCCGGGCGTTCGAGTACATGAATTATGAGGTAGATGTATTGTTTCAATCATCGCAAATCTGCCTAAAACGGCAAGTTTTCTCAGGTACGGGTACGGCAGTGGCGTGCGTCTTTTTCATTGAAACGACCTCGCACGGCCGGCACCGACATATATCGTCGTTGATGATGGAGAGAGCGGTAGCCGGTACATATTGAGCACGGTTCACTAGCAGTTCAATGTGCTCATGACGTGACGAGAGCAAATCTCACGGGTGGGGCGGAAATTCGCCATATTGCTGACATCATCGGCGCCAACAACTGTTTCTTTTGACCCTGCCGGAGTCTTTCAAAACAATAAATGATTGTGTCTGACCCTGCTGACCTCGATTTTGAAAAACTTTTTAAAAAAGGTCATTCAAACGTTAAATCAACTGCAAAGATAATCTTTTATATCACTGAGGTATATACATACGATATGTTGAGAAAAACCTGTACAACTATCGAAATATACGATTACTTGGAACTATTTCGGCTAATCACTTTGCCACCCTGTCACTATTGTGGCGCGCTCGTTTGCATACCGCATATAAGAGGCGAACAAAATCTCCATTTCAACATGCAAGCCTTGACGGTTCAGCGCTAAAGGTGTTTGACTGTGGATCGGCTGGTCACGGGTTCGACCCCCGGTGAATCTCCAAAAAAATTCCTTTTTTCTTCTTCCTTGTCTTGTTATCTAATCATCCATGTACAGATGTAAACATTTTCATTATCATCATTATCATAACCCCGCACCCAAACTTTTCAAACTCCATCACATACTGATTCCGGGCGTTCGAGTACATGAATTATGAGGTAGATGTATTTTTTCAATCATCGCAAATCTGCCTAAAACAGCACTAGTTTTCTCAGGTACGGGTACGGCAGTGGCGTGCGTCTTTTTCATTGAAACGACCTCGCACGGCCGGCACCGACATATATCGTCGTTGATGATGGAGAGAGCGGTATATCCGGTACATATTGAGCACGGTTCACTGGCAGTTCAATGTGCTCATGACGTGACGAGAGCAAATCTCACGGTTGGGGCGGAAATTCGCCATATTGCTGACATCATCGGCGCCAACAACTGTTTCTTTTGACCCTGCCGGAGTCTTTCAAAACAATAAATGATTGTGTCTGACCCTGCTGACCTCGATTTTGAAAAACTTTTTAAAAAAGGTCATTCAAACCTTAAATCAACTGCAAAGATAATCTTTTATATCACTGAGGTACATGTACATATAGTATTATTAGCATTATCAGTATCATTATTATCAATATCACTTTTATCTTGAAACCTTCTGAACCCGAACTTTATAAACTGAAGAACACACACTGATTTCAGACTGCAACGAAGATCTCACCAAAACTGATTGTAACTGACGAATTTCCTAGACATGTCCAAAACCACCTCACAACACTTGCAGGAATCGTTATTAGTGAAGTTTGTACATTCTTTACAAAAACAATAATATCTTGTACTTACCTGCGGTAGTGTTTCCAGCAAGAAGCAGAAGAGCCCATTTTAGAAGGACTATTTTTACGGCCATGTTGAACCGATTTTTTCTCGCAAAATAGAGAATTAAAGGATGCAGATCCAAATGTTGCTTAACTTGCAATGAAAAGTGATCAAGGAGATTTCGTAATGAAAATGGACGTGCCACTATCACGGAACAACTTCAGAAAATATGAATCCATCCGGAACTAACTGGTCGATGTCCACCTACGTTCCCGGTATGGATTCTGAATGAATGGATTGTGGCGGGACCAATATGCACGAGTCAATCGAATAGGCCAAAGAGAACCAAACCACTGTTTATGAGACCCCCGAAAGAGTTCAGATGCAAAAGTCGCTAATTCCTTTTCTAGTCTTCGAGCAAACACAACATTCAGTCAAAATGGACGATTTTCGATGGGACCTGGCGACTTCTGTCCTAAAAAGTTGTTTTGATATTCAAACGCATTACTTAATTCCTCGCGTGGAACTGTTTTAGCGGTTGTCAATATCACAATAACTAGTTGATACTTCTATTCAGTGGTTTTTATTCACTCTAAATCGATCGGCTTCAGCGCCATTGAAGATCCGCGGCATTAGCGTCATACACGAGAACATTTAACGTGACCACTATTTATATTCAGCGTGTCTCTAAATAACCACAACACGACATCCCTCCCACTTAATTACTTTAGTAATTAGATAAAGAAATTCCAAACCAAGAATGTCCTAGTTTTAACTCAACTCAGGTTTGGAGGGGTCGTCTCAAACTCTAAAGATATAATTCAAACTACTTAAACTCGAAATGGTACGTGAATACTGATTGACTTATGATGGTCCAACTCTAATAACATGAACACTAATAGTCCAGAAAACAGTCAACTCATAATCACTCAAACCCGTAACGACCATTTAAAATAGAGAATTAAAGATTGCAGATCCAAATGTTGCTTAACTTGCAATGAAAAAGTGATCAAGTAGATAATGTGAGCATGTCATTTATATTGACTGCAGCGGATCATTACTTAATTCCTCGCGTGGGACTGTTTTAGCGGTCGCTTAGCAACCCTTCATATGGTGATGAGTCATCTGCTGCAGTCGTATAATTATTCATCTTCTGCAACGATTTGTTCGGTCTTTCAAGTGTCGTCTGCTCACACTGACAAATATTTGTTAAACAAAGTGAAGAAACTTTGTTCAGATGGTCGAAATGATCAACTTTCGTTCAAATATTTCTTGAGAAAAACCTTAAGTTTGGAGAAAACGTGTATATTCTGGATGTCGTCTGCTCAAGTTGAATGAGTTGTTGTTGTTCGGCCGGATCTTGGGTCCTATTCGGTTGCTTCTGTCTTTGTTTGACTCTGAACAGATGGCCTCTGGTCAAAGTAAGTAAGACAAGGTACTGACAGTCAATGTCACTGTTGGTGATCACAGCTAGGTGATAATTTGTTTCACTTCCTCTGTTTGTACCTAATACGCAGTTCTTTATCTTGCCACCTACGTATTACTCTGTAATATGTTTGGTTTTCAATAAAATTTGAATTTGAATTTGATATTCACTACACTCCGGATGCTGTGGATGGATCGTGTCCTTCCCAATAGGAAGACTATTTTTCAGATGACTGATAGAATGCCCCAGGAGTCTGGGATGGATTGTAGGAGTCTAGGAACAATCGAACAAAAGAACCCATATATACTGGTGTTGTGCGTCAGACATTCGACTTTGATATACAATTAAGTTAACGTGTCTTAAAGCTGTCCAAAATACAAATGGTAATCAATAAGATCTCACAGGGTTGTAAAAAGGTGCGATGACGGGAACTAGGCTGAATATGACGTGCCACGCTATCCCGCGCCAACCGGAAGTAGTCGTCATTCCATGTTGGGCACAGAGGCGGACACAAGTCCTCCATCATAGGGTCAGTTCTTAATGCACCTCTCTGCGTCCTCTGTCATTTTTCAACATGGCAAAACTCAGGGCTGAGTGGTTCAAAAAGCACGTATTAAAGCTTAACGGCACCGTTAGGTCTTGGTGGGATGAACTGAAAGAGATAACGTCCTTAAGGTTACTTAATTCAACTAAACCGTTTAGTAGGGATAACGTGATTTTTGTTCTATTGAACAAACGGCCTCTGCTGATCAAACTGGTCGCATCAAGCAGTAAAGTTCAAAGCGGTCGTCGGCAGGGAGCGACACCTTGGGGAGGAAATAGTTCACATTTGAGGTCAGGCAGGTCTTGCTGGCGTCGGTGAAGGAGGCTGACGCGCACTGAGAGTCCCTGGCACAGAAGTCCATGCACTTGATTATGGTCGGGGTGTCTGTGTGCGTCGTCAGAATGCTTCCAGATGGAATCTTCGCTTTTGAGTGGAATACAAACGTGGCGCCTGAAATGGAGAGAATTTGTAATAAAGAGGAACGTGTGTTCAGCCGCCCTTCCGAAGCGAAGGTAGTTGTGACTCGAGACGAATGATAGACACTCTGAACCTGAATTGAAAGCTAGTACTATAGGCTACGGCTTCTTTGGACAGGCCGATGAAGCTGTCTAGCGTGGAGGAAAATATGAAGAACACAAGTGAACGGGAAGTGCACGTGTTGTACGATGTGCAAACGGTCGCTTCAGGCAAGGACCTAAACATTGTACAATATGTTTAGGTCTGTGTTGCTGGGGTTGACCTACCTTGCCCCCCATTGTTGTTATTATCACAGAAGGTCTTTGCTCTCTTCATGTCGTCTGCTGTCAGACCCCGGTCGAATAACATGACGCAGCTCATCGATGCGTTCAGAGACGCTGAACGTACTTGTTTACCGAAGTTTACAAGGCTCGCGGAGGTATCTGGCGCAGCGCTCGTGCTTTCCAGCTGCGTCTCCGGGGTGAACCCATCCAAATAACCAATCACATTTCTTGACGATTTGTCGTATGATACGCCAAAGAACATCCAAACACCGTGAGAGAATTTCATATCAAAGACATGTCCTGGAGTACCTCTCCCGATTATGCTAATGTGGAGAGTCATTTTGGGCCACACCCAGACCAGCGATCCGAACGACAAGCTCTTCCCCGGCCACTCCATAATCGGCGCCTGAGTCCCTGAGAGCAGTTTCAAGTACCCCGTGAGTGTGAACCCGTCACGCTTGCTCAAGTCCATGGTTGTCGATTTCCCCACGCTGAAATAGGACGAGGAGTTGCCGGAAAAGCGAATAGCGCTCCTGGGTCTTTGGGTCGGTCCGTCGGTGAATGTGACTCCATGGAGGGTGGCATGGTTGTCCTTGCCCGAGAGGTCATCTCCCTTCGCTTCAGCCGTCAAGGGCCAGTAGCCGACAGGGGCGGGGTTGAACACAGCTGTCAAAAAGAACAATGAGTTTATTAGAGCGCTGTATAGGAGCGAGGTGGTAGCCCATCGAAATAGGCTTCGATCCGCTATACGCTGGACTTTAAGTAGGGCGGGCCGGATTTTGTTTCCCTGAACCTTTCGGGCAGTACAGTGACCATTTCTACACAGGTTCTCAGCCAATCAGAATCCGATAAATCTGTGTCGTCATCGGGGCATCATCATTAAACTGTGGTTGGATCTTGAAGATGGACTATTGTTATAGCCCTTTCTGTAGGTATGTTGTAGCAGCATAACTCAGATATCTAAAATCTAAATAACAAGGGAAAAGAAACGCATTTTAAAAATAAAATATAAAGAAGAAAAAGAAAAATGTTGTCCACAACCGGATTCGAACTCGCGACCTTTGAATCAAACATCGTATTCTGCCATTTCTGACGAGCGACCTACCAACTGCTCTAAAGTTTCTAAGGCTTCTGACGTCATGCATTTGTCGAAATCTGATTAGCTGAAAGTCCCTGTACAAATATACACTATAGTGCCCCAAAAGTTTAGGAAAAAAAACACAGAATGATTTTCCCTCACACAATGGATACACAATAGAATTCTAAAACGACCTCGCACGTCCGGCACCGGCACATATGGTCAGTGATGATGGAGAGTGGTAGCCGGTACATATACAGTACGGTTCACTCGCAATTCAATGTGCTCATGACGTGACGAGTCTTTCAAAACAATATTGATTGACTGTGACACTGCTGACCTCGTTTTTAAAAACATTTTAAAAAGGCCATTTAAACGTTAAATCAACTGCAAACATAATTTTTTATATCACTGAGGTATATGGATGGATACGATATGTTGAGAAAAATATGTACAACTATCGAAATATACGATTATTTGGAACTATATATATTTAGGCCAATCACTTTGCCACCCGCGCGACCTTGTCACAATTGCGGCGCTCTTTTGCATATCGCATATAAGAGGCGAATGAAAGCCTTGTCAGTTCAGCGCTAAGAGTGTTTGACTGTGGATCGGCTGGTCACGGGTTCGGCTCCCGCTGAATCTGCCACAGTATATCTTTTTCTCATTTTCCTTATCTTGTTATCTAATCCTCCATGAACAGATGTAAATTTTTTCATCATTACCATTTTCATACCCCGCACCCAAACTTTTCAAACTGCAGCACATACTGATTCCGGGCGTTCGAGTACATGTACTACCGAGTTCGAATCGGCAGCTGATATTTTCTAGGCTACATTGGGGCAAAGAGGTATTAGTGTCGGACCTTGACTTTTCCAATTAGTCAAATGGTATCCTGAGCTTCAGGCTTTTTATACCCCTTCGTCATATCGAGAGGGATATCAAAAACCACTGGTGCCTGGATGGTTAATATGCTGCCCGTGAGGGAATATCTAGAAAAAGATCGCGTTCCTATTTCAAAATCGACCGAAATTCTGTTAGTTGATATCATTTAAAATCAAGCCCAAAATGTCTACTTTAATTGACATCTTGTCATCCAGCATGAGGCTTGCATGGGTACGACCAAAATTAGTCAGTGTAATTATTCGGCAATTTTGTGTAGCTGACTCAGCAATTAATGAGGTAATCCCTGTCAATCAATAAACAAACAAAAACCCTTATACTAAAAAGATCTCAGATTTACCATCATGATGCTGATCATGATTTTCCCTTTAAATTCCATGGCAGAAGTGCTTACAAATAACTCACCTAAGCTTGCACAATTTAATTAAATAATGGATTTCCTCACAAAAATGAGTGCGAACAAGCCAGTCAACATTTGATAAAAAAGAACTATAATTTATTGCCGGCAGGTCCTCCATCAATGTGGCAACAACAGAAAAAATTCTCAACGAATTGGTGATCTGAAGCGTGTGTGAAATAAATACACAAGGTTCATATCACCATAGCCTGGCTATCACAGGCGAAGATAATCTCCAATCAAACATGAAAACCTCTTTGATTCAACGGTCAGGATGCTGGACTTTCTGCCAGGTGGTCACGGATTCGACTCCCCGTGTATCCAGAAAAAAACGTTTCTCTTCATTTACTTTCTTTATTCATTCATGTACGTGTATATACATACGATATGTTGAGAAAAATCTGTACAACTATCGAAATATACGATTACTTGGAACTATTTCGGCTAATCACTTTGCCACCCTGTCACTATTGTGGCGCGCTCGTTTGCATACCGCATATAAGAGGCGAATAAAATCTCCATTTCAACATGCACGCCTTGACGGTTCAGCGCTGAAGGTGTTTCACTGTGGATCGTCTGGTCACGGGTTCGAGACCCGGTGAATCTGCCGAATTTTTTTATATTTTTTTCTTCTTCCTTGTCTTGTCATCTGATCATCAATGTACAGATGTAAACATTTTCATTATCATCATTATCATACCCCGCACTCAAACTTTTCAAACTCCAGCACATACTGATTCCGGGCGTTCGAGTACATGAATTATGAGGTAGATGTATTGTTTCAATCATCGCAAATCTGCCTAAAACGGCAAGTTTTCTCAGGTACGGGTACGGCAGTGGCGTGCGTCTTTTTCATTGAAACGACCTCGCACGGCCGGCACCGACATATATCGTCGTTGATGATGGAGAGAGCGATAGCCGGTACATATTGAGCACGGTTCACTAGCAGTTCAATGTGCTCATGACGTGACGAGAGCAAATCTCACGGGTGGGGCGGAAATTCGCCATATTGCTGACATCATCGGCGCCAACAACTGTTTCTTTTGACCCTGCCGGAGTCTTTCAAAACAATAAATGATTGTGTCTGACCCTGCTGACCTCGATTTTGAAAAACTTTTAAAAAAAGGTCATTCAAACGTTAAATCAACTGCAAAGATAATCTTTTATATCACTGAGGTATATACATACGATATGTTGAGAAAAATCTGTACAACTATCGAAATATACGATTACTTGGAACTATTTCGGCTAATCACTTTGCCACCTGCGCGACCTTGTCACTATTGTGGCGCGCTCGTTTGCATACCGCATATAAGAGGCGAATAAAATCTCCATTTCAACATGCAAGCCTTGACGGTTCAGCGCTGAAGGTGTTTGACTGTGGATCGGCTGGTCACGGGTTCGACCCCCGGTGAATCTGCCGATTTTTTTTGGATTTTTTTCTTCTTCCTTGTCTTGTTATCTAATCATCCATGTACAGATGTAAACATTTTTATTATCATCATACTCATACCCTGCAACCAAACTTTTCAAACTCCATCACATACTGATTCCGGGCGTTCGAGTACATGAATTATGAGGTAGATGTATTGTTTCAATCATCGCAAATCTGCCTAAAACGCGAGTTTTCTCAGGTACGGGTACGGCAGTGGCGTGCGTCTTTTTCATTGAAACGACCTCGCACGGCCGGTGTAATGTTTTTGAGTGTTTCTGTTTTTGAGTGTTTCCCCTCATTGTTTGGGAACGCTCAAAAATAGATTGACAAGTTTTTCTGTGTATCCCCCCTATTGAAAAGTCGTGGTCTCTCTAGCTGCCTATTGTTTGGAAACACTGACACATGGAAACAACCACAGATGTTACACCGGCACCGACATATATCGTCGTTGATGATGGAGAGAGCGGTAGCCGGTACATATTGAGCACGGTTCACTAGCAGTTCAATGTGCTCATGACGTGACGAGAGCAAATCTCACGGGTGGGGCGGAAATTTGCCATATTGCTGACATCATCGGCGCAAACAACTATTTCTTTTGACCCTGCCGGAGTCTGTCAAAACAATAAATGATTGTGTCTGACCCTGTTGACCACGATTTTGAAAAACTTTTTAAAAAAGGTCATTCAAACGTTAAATAAACTGCAAAGATAATCTTTTATATCACTGAGGTATATACATACGATATGTTGAGAAAAATCTGTACAACTATCGAAATATACGATTACTTGGAACTATTTCGGCTAATCACTTTGCCACCTGCGCGACCTTGTCACTATTGTGGCGCGCTCGTTTGCATACCGCATATAAGAGGCGAACAAAATCTCCATTTCAACATGCAAGCCTTGACGGTTCAGCGCTAAAGGTGTTTGACTGTGGATCGGCTGGTCACGGGTTCGACCCCCGGTGAATCTCCAAAAAAAATTCCTTTTTTCTTCTTCCTTGTCTTCTTATCTAATCATCCATGTACAGATGTAAACATTTTCATTATCATCATTATCATAACCCCGCACCCAAACTTTTCAAACTCCATCACATACTGATTCCGGGCGTTCGAGTACATGAATTATGAGGTAGATGTATTTTTTCAATCATCGCAAATCTGCCTAAAACAGCACTAATTTTCTCAGGTACGGGTACGGCAGTGGCGTGCGTCTTTTTCATTGAAACGACCTCGCACGGCCGGCACCGACATATATCGTCGTTGATGATGGAGAGAGCGGTATATCCGGTACATATTGAGCACAGTTCACTGGCAGTTCAATGTGCTCATGACGTGACGAGAGCAAATCTCACGGGTGGGGCGGAAATTCGCCATATTGCTGACATCATCGGCGCCAACAACTGTTTCTTTTGACCCTGCCGGAGTCTTTCAAAACAATAAATGATTGTGTCTGACCCTGCTGACCTCGATTTTGAAAAACTTTTTAAAAAAGGTCATTTAAACCTTAAATCAACTGCAAAGATAATCTTTTATATCACTGAGGTACATGTACATATAGTATTATTAGCATTATCAGTATCATTATTATCAATATCACTTTTATCTTGAAACCTTCTGAACCCGAACTTTATAAACTGAAGAACACACACTGATTTCAGTCTGCAACGAAGATCTCACCAAAACTGATTGTAACTGACGAATTTCCTAGACATGTCCAAAACCACCTCACAACACTTGCAGGAATCGTTATTAGTGAAGTTTGTACATTCTTTACAAAAACAATAATATCTTGTACTTACCTGCGGTAGTGTTTCCAGCAAGAAGCAGAAGAGCCCATTTTAGAAGGACTATTTTTACGGCCATGTTGAACCGATTTTTTCTCGCAAAATAGAGAATTAAAGGATGCAGATCCAAATGTTGCTTAACTTGCAATGAAAAGTGATCAAGGAGATTTCGTAATGAAAATGGACGTGCCACTATCACGGAACAACTTCAGAAAATATGAATCCATCCGGAACTAACTGGTCGATGTCCACCTACGTTCCCGGTATGGATTCTGAATGAATGGATTGTGGCGGGACCAATATGCACGAGTCAATCGAATAGGCCAAAGAGAACCAAACCACTGTTTATGAGACCCCCGAAAGAGTTCAGATGCAAAAGTCGCTAATTCCTTTTCTAGTCTTCGAGCAAATACAACATTCAGTCAAAATGGACGATTTTCGATGGGACCTGGCGACTTCTGTCCTAAAAAGTTGTTTTGATATTCAAACGCATTAATCAGCTTAAGTAATTTATTGCTATTAAAATGATCAATTGAAAGCTTGTACAAATAATGTGAGCATGTTATTTATATTGACTGCAGCGGATCATTACTTAATTCCTCGCGTGGAACTGTTTTAGCGGTTGTCAATATCACAATAACTAGTTGATACTTCTATTCAGTCGTTTTTATTCACTCTAAATCGATCGGCTTCAGCGCCATTGAAGATCCGCGGCATTAGCGTCATACACGAGAACATTTAACGCGACCACTATTTATATTCAGCGTGTCTCTTAATAACCACAACACGACATCCCTCCCACTTAATTACTTTAGTAATTAGATAAAGAAATTCCAAACCAAGAATGTCCTAGTTTTAACTCAACTCAGGTTTGGAGGGGTCGTCTCAAACTCTAAAGATATAATTCAAACTACTTAAACTCGAAATGGTACGTGAATACTGATTGACTTATGATGGTCCAACTCTAATAACATGAACACTAATAGTCCAGAAAACAGTCAACTCATAATCACTCAAACCCGTAACGATCATTTAAAATAGAGAATTAAAGATTGCAGATCCAAATGTTGCTTAACTTGCAATGAAAAAGTGATCAAGTAGATAATGTGAGCATGTCATTTATATTGACTGCAGCGGATCATTACTTAATTCCTCGCGTGGGACTGTTTTAGCGGTCGCTTAGCAACCCTTCATATGGTGATGAGTCATCTGCTGCAGTCGTATAATTATTCATCTTCTGCAACGATTTGTTCGGTCTTTCAAGTGTCGTCTGCTCACACTGACAAATATTTGTTAAACAAAGTGAAGAAACTTTGTTCAGATGGTCGAAATGATCAACTTTCGTTCAAATATTTCTTGAGAAAAACCTTAAGTTTGGAGAAAACGTGTATATTCTGGATGTCGTCTGCTCAAGTTGAATGAGTTGTTGTTGTTCGGCCGGATCTTGGGTCCTATTCGGTTGCTTCTGTCTTTGTTTGACTCTGAACAGATGGCCTCTGGTCAAAGTAAGTAAGACAAGGTACTGACAGTCAATGTCACTGTTGGTGATCACAGCTAGGTGATAATTTGTTTCACTTCCTCTGTTTGTACCTAATACGCAGTTCTTTATCTTGCCACCTACGTATTACTCTGTAATATGTTTGGTTTTCAATAAAATTTGAATTTGAATTTGATATTCACTACACTCCGGATGCTGTGGATGGATCGTGTCCTTCCCAATAGGAAGACTATTTTTCAGATGACTGATAGAATGCCCCAGGAGTCTGGGATGGATTGTAGGAGTCTAGGAACAATCGAACAAAAGAACCCATATATACTGGTGTTGTGCGTTAGACATTCGACTTTGATATACAATTAAGTTAACGTGTCTTAAAGCTGTCCAAAATACAAATGGTAATCAATAAGATCTCACAGGGTTGTAAAAAGGTGCGATGACGGGAACTAGGCTGAATATGACGTGCCACGCTATCCCGCGCCAACCGGAAGTAGTCGTCATTCCATGTTGGGCACAGAGGCGGACACAAGTCCTCCATCATAGGGTCAGTTCTTAATGCACCTCTCTGCGTCCTCTGTCATTTTTCAACATGGCAAAACTCAGGGCTGAGTTGTTCAAAAAGCACGTATTAAAGCTTTAACGGCACCGTTAGGTCTTGGTGGGATGAACTGAAAGAGATAACGTCCTTAAGGTTACTTAATTCAACTAAACCGTTTAGTAGGGATAACGTGATTTTTGTTCTTTTAAACAAACGGCCTCTGCTGATCAAACTGGTCGCGTCAGGCAGTAAAGTTCAAAGCGGTCGTCGGCAGGGAGCGACACCTTGGGGAGGAAATAGTTCACATTTGAGGTCAGGCAGGTCTTGCTGGCGTCGGTGAAGGAGGCTGACGCGCACTGAGAGTCCCTGGCACAGAAGTCCATGCACTTGATTATGGTCGGGGTATCTGTGTGCGTCCTCAGAATGCTTCCAGATGGAATCTTCGCTTTTGAGTGGAATTCAAACGTGGCGCCTGAAATGGAGAGAATTTGTAATAAAGAGGAACGTGTGTTCAGCCACCCTTCCGAAGCGAAGGTAGTTGTGACTCGAGACGAATGATAGACACTCTGAACCTGAATTGAAAGCTAGTACTATAGGCTACGGCTTCTTTGGACAGGCCGATGAAGCTGTCTAGCGTGGAGGAAAATATGAAGAACACTAGTGAACGGGAAGTGCACGTGTTGTACGATGTGCAAACGGTCGCTTCAGGCACGGACCTATACATTGTACAGTATGTTTAGGTCTGTGCTGCTGGAGTTGACCTACCTTGCCCCCCATTGTTGTTATTATCACAGAAGGTCTTTGCTCTCTTCATGTCGTCTGCTGTCAGACTCCGGTCGAATAACATGACGCAGCTCATCTCTCCGTTCAGAAACTTGTCCCCGTCATGGTCACTTGTGCCGCCACGGTCTTGTTTACCGAAGTTTACAAGGCTCGCGGAGGTATCTGGCGCAACGCTCGTGCTTTCAAATTTCACCTGCGTCTCTGGGGTGACCCCATCCATATAACCAATCACTTTTCTTGACGATTTGTCGTACGATAGGCCAAAGAACATCCAAACCCCGTTAGAGAATTGCATATCAAAGATATGTCCTGGATTACCATAACCGGTTATACTAACGTGGAGATTAGAGTTGGGCCACGCCCAGACCAGCAATCCGAACAACTTGCCCTGCGTCCCCGGCCACTCCATAATCGGCGCCTGAGTCCCTGAGAGCAGTTTCAAGTACCCCGTGAGTGTGAACCCGTCACGCTTGCTGAAGTCCATGGTTGTTGATTTCACCACGCTGAAATAGGACGAGGTGTTGCCGTAAAAGCGAATAGCGCTCCTTGGTCTTTGGGTCGGTCCGTCGGTGAATGTGACTCTATGGAGGGTGGCATTGTTGTCGTTGCCCGAGAGGTCATCTCCCTTCGCTTCAGCCGTCAAGGGCCAGTAGCCGACAGGGGCGGGGTTGAACACAGCTGTCAAAAAAGAACAAGGATTTTATACCAGTGCTGTAAAGGAGCGAGGCGGTATCCCATCAAAATAGGCTTTGATCCGCTATACGCTGGACTTTTAGTAGGGCGGGCCGGCGGCGAACTTTGTTTTCCTGAACCTTTCGGGCGCGCAGTACAGTGTACATTTGTACACAGGTTCTCAGCCAATCAGAATCCGATAAATCTGTGTCGTCATCGGGGCGTCATCATGAAACTGTGTAGTAGAACTTGCAATTATTTCAATAGATATTTCTGTAAAATGTTGCTTCAAATAACGCTGTTCTCAGATCTCGAGCTGTTCTTTCTTGTGACATGCCTGATGCTATTCCTGGTGATGAAATATATGTATTGGTAATGTTGTATATTTTTGGTGTGTTTCACTGTTGCAATAAATCACATACAAATCCTGAAAATCTTTGCTTGTATTGTTTTGTGCTTGTAATATGATATCTCAAGGACTATCCCTTGGATCTTGGAGATGGACTATTTTTATTGTCCTTTCTGTAGGTATGTTGCAGGCAGCATAACTCAAATATCTAAAATCTAAATAACAAGGGAAAAGAAACGCATTATAAAAATAAAATATCAAGAAAAAAAGAAAAAGAAAAATGTTGTCCACAACCGGATTCGAACTCGCGAACTGCAGGACTTCTGAAGTCATGTATTTGTCGAAATCTGAATGGCTGAAAGTCCCTGTACAAATGTACACTATAGTGCCCGAAAGGTTCAGGAAAAAAATTCGCGGGCCGGCGCGCGAGATTACCATTCGGCGAACATTCATTTACTATCTCTTCTATTATATTGAGGGCGCGTTCCGTCTAATTGATTAAAACCCCAGTCCCCCCGCCCCCACCTGGGACGGTTAGGTAAGGATCTCTGTATATAATGCACAAATTTTTGAAGGCTGGCAACTGCTGCAGTGGCTACATCGGTAGAGTGGTTGCATGCCGAAGGTCCATGCATGGATCGAATAAGGGTGGAGACAAGGTCCACCCTGTGGAAACATGGTGCACTACGTTGGGAGAGTACACATCTAGATCAGACAGAGTACGCAGAGTGAAGGGGCATGGCACATCCAGCAAAGACTTGGTACACTCTCTGGCAACATGGCGAGCTGTGAAGGGGAGGGCACATCCAGAAGTGATATGGTGCACTACTGTCTCATTGGCGAAAAGTCATTTCTGCAGGTAACAATAAAGAGCGACGGTAAAATACACAGGCCCGTTACGGTGGAAAACAGAAATGTCCTCGTTTTTCACTTAGAACAGGGTAACAAGTTCATGTACTACAGGGTGGCCCAGAATTTTTTTCCCTCACACGATGGATACACAATAGAATTCTACTCTGCAAGGGAAAACCCTAGAGTTTCGTGAGTTTCGTGAGTTTCCTCATCAGCTTCAGGTAGGCCAATGATTTTGACAGGACCCTAGGTGACGCCATCTGAGCTTTAAAAGTGGAACTACGCGATTAATTAAAATTAAAAATTACCCCGTCCGTCTTGGGGTGGAAATTTTCTCCCTCGACGAGTTATTCCATTAACCCCAAACATGGTGCTGGCGACCGTTCTGATCACAGCTTATCTTTATTCCGACTTGCTCACATTCCAGGACCCTTATATACAAATTCTCGCGGCAGTACTTCTGTGGGGACGTTTCATGTGTGTACTATGTAGTACGGGTAGCCAACGGCAGGGGAGTCAGGAGCGGGCTCAGGACACAATTAAATCTGCGACAGGGTCCGTGTACATTCTGTATACATACATTTCCGTGATTCAAAAAAAAGTCAATGCTGGAAGTTTCATCAAACTTTGCAGAAGTGTAGTCCTATATTTTGTCAATGTCATAAGTGAATTTGAAAAAAATCCTATGATTCTAAATTATTTTATTGGCGTTTTCAAGAGACATGTCAGAATTTGACACAATACGGCGGCCATGTTAAAGGGGTGCGCCGGTCGTTGACGTATATTTACTATTGGTCCGAGTATATCTAGTTCCTACTTCTAACGCCAATCGACTCCAATAGTCAGTCACACGCTCGAGCGCTATCTGTATACAATTGGTGCGTGTATAAGTTTTCCCGATCGCTGCATGTTAGTTCAGTCTATGTGTCCACTGGGTTTGTCATATGAAAACACATCAACTATGAGGTAGATGTACAGTTTCAATCATCGCAAATCTGCCTAAAAAGGCAAGTTTTCTCAGGTACCGGTACGGCAGTGGCGTGCGTCTTCTTCTTTGTAGTGTTGATCTGCTCGTGCTGCCCTTGGCTCTGGGTGTAACAGCATCGTATGAAGTCGTGTTCGCTGGATTGTTCGGCAACGGCAAGCAGATTTTGGTGCAGAAATCAATGTGTAGCTAGATTCATGGCTGTTGTGGCCAATAAGATCAGATAAGATGAGCAAGAAATACGCATTTACACCAAAAAAATGTGTTAATAAATGTTAGTAAGTCGAATAGCGTTCCCGTTTGATTTCCTAGTGGCAAACTCAACTAGTTGTGAAATTTATCTGCATACCACTGACGAACCCGCAGTGATATCCACTGTTGCAAACGCAGAAGAAGATGAAGTTTGTACATTCTTTACAAAAACAATAATATCTGTTACTTACCGGCGGTAGTGTTTCCAGCAAGAAGCAGAAGAGCCCATTTTAGAAGGACTATTTTTACGGCCATGTTGAACCGATTTCGTGCAAAATAGAGAATTAAAGATTGCAGATCCAAATGTTGTGTAACTTGCAATGAAAAAGTGATCAAGGAGATTTCGTATCGAAAATGAACGTGCCACTATCACGGAACAACTTCGTACATATGAACGAACATCCGGAACTGATGTCCACCTTGGTTACCGGTATGGATTCTGAATGAATGGATTGTGGCGGGACCAATATGCACGAGTCAATCGAATAGGCCAAAGAGAACCAAACCACTGTTTATGAGACCCCCGAAAGAGTTCAGATGCAAAAGTCGCTAATTCCTTTTCTAGTCTTCGAGCAAACACAACATTCAGTCAAAATGGACGGTCAAAATGGTGACCTGGCGACTTCTCTCCTAAAAAGTTGTTTTGACAAACGCATTAATCAGCTTCAGTAATTTATTGCTATTAAAATGATCAATTGAAAGCTTGTACAAATAATGTGAGCATGTCATTTATATTGACTGCAGCGGATCATTACCTAATTCCTCGCGTGGGACTGTTTTAGCGGTCGCTTAGCAACCCTTCATATGGTGATGAGTCATCTGCTGCAGCCGTATAATTATTCATCTTCTGCAACGATTTGTTCGGTCTTTCAAGTGTCGTCTGCTCACACTGACAAATATTTGTTAAACAAATTGAAGAAACTTTGTTCAGATGGTCGAAATGATCAACTTTCGTTCAAATATTTCTTGAGCAAAACCTTAAGTTTGGAGAAAACGTGTATATTCTGGATGTCGTCTGCTCAAGTTGAATGAGTTGTTGTTGTTCAGCAGGAGCAAATGAAAACAAATGAAAGCAACTATCAATGTAACCATTCAAGTGGAACCCGCATTACCTAACCTCCCCGAGTCGATAGTCGACTGCATCCATACATGCAGAGTTAGCTATCGATCTTTAGCCTCTCGGAAACTATGAATAATTCCTTAAGAAGAGCCAGCCGTCGATTGGTATGTGGTATCAACGGTAGGACTATGTGTCACCGCGTGATTGTAGTGTAGAATGCACGGGGTTATTGGCGCCATTTCCCAAGCATTTGCTTGGATACATTAACCAGCCTTTACCATGCAGAAGCAGTTATATTGGAATAGGAGTATTATGTTTGTCTGAGTGAAAATGGACCCAGGCAGATGGATAGGAAATAAATATTCTTGAACACGAAATCACGGAATTTTATCAGTGTTCGTTAAACCAGATAACGGATAACGTTTTTCCACGGATGGTATTAATGAGAAGCTGGCTTTCATTCTCTGATGAGGAATACACCATTTGATGATTTTGTGCAAGTGGATTTACATGGGCCGCGTTCAAACTCGGGCGGGACCTCTAGGTCTGGGAGTATATTTATATAAATATATTGGATATTGATTCCTTAAAACCCAGAGTTCTTTGGGCATTTCTGTAGATGGAACTGAGACAGTTGCTTTCTAGTTTTAGTTCTGTGATGGCGTTTGATTTGTCGAAGTTACCCTCACACTTATAATCTTTGACCCAGTGGCCGGATCTTGGGTCCTATTCAGTTGTGGTCCTCTAGACGATTTGAAAGGAGAGATGGTCTAAGACCCCCATGGAGGTACTATTGATATTTTAGGCGATTCTGCTTACTGTGATTGTAGTTTTTTATGTCAAAGGTACCACAACTGACTGGTGATAGGATGACAAGTTACATATATTTAAAGGGGGACTATAGGCCACATGGATTTAAGGCAAAAAGTGCTAATTACAAGAAAGCAGTTTTTATCAAGATCATACCCTTAATGAGGGTATGATATTACCTGTGTTATAGCTAAGAGTTGGGTTCAAATTTTTGGTCTTCATGGTGTAACTATTAGGACTTAATTGTTTGTGCCATATTGTTGTTGAGTTAGTAAAGAATCTGAATCTGAATCTGTGTCTATTTTGCACAGATTAGGGACTGGTTTAGGTTTTGTTGATAATTAAGTTCCTGTTGCAACCATGAACAATAGAACTGACACACTGTGAGAAAGGAGAGGCTCCTATTGGCAATTTAAGGTAACTTACTCTTGCTCATTTGTTTGGTGCCTTTATTCTCCCTTTAATACCAATTAACCAATCACTCATTGCAGGAATGGGAATAGCAACCCTGAAAAGGAACAACCCATCACTTGAGGCAGTTTCTGATATTTGGCCTGGTTTTAATCCACTTTCTGCCAAGAAGGGGCATACATAGGGATACATTTGGCATACAAGGATCGAAACATGCGCATGCTTGCGGATGTTAACAGGTATCATTTCAGCCAAAAGGCTTGGAGGACCCAGAGACACATTCCTCCTTGAATTCAACTTTAATAACGAGGTCTTGAAACTGCTGAAAACTGATTTATTATGTAGTTTCTTAGCAGGATTACAGGTATTTTTATATGGAGTGTGTTGTTTTGAAATGAATTTTGTGGCAATTTAGCTGCATTTCTACCAAACTGTGTCAAGACTGTCCAGAAAAGTGTATACTGGGTGTCACAATTGACCGATCTCATTTCGTTGATCTCGAAGAAAAACACATTTTTGATGAGTATTGAGCATTGATCTCCAACTTGTGTCAGCATTTGTGACTTTTTTGTTAATTTTAAAATGGATTTATATCAACATTGTCTATTTATTAGGACATTATGATTATATAACCAACATTCTTTTGGATGATGGCCATTGTCTTGCCAAGACAGCCTAGATCTCTAAAACTGTTTGAAATGATATAGTGACACAGTTAACACTGGGACGTGATTCCAAGTTACCTGGAACATTCTTAAAGCTATCCCTGGATCATCCACAAGTGTCCTGAACAAAACTTCAGATCTGAAACTTCCATCTCCAACATTCCAAAAACTTGGAGACAATAATGATATCAAGTTAAGACACACCTTTCTGCGTGCTAGGAATTGGTCTCACCCTGGTCGCTATTTGGATTAAGACACACTTTTCCACATGTTAGGAATTGGTCTTGCACTTGTCGCTATCTGGATTATCAGTTGGTTCCTTGACTGTGTGGAGTGGGACAGGGCAATGGAGAGGAGTTCAAGAGAGGGAGAGGTGAGTATTGTTGTACTTGTTGTGATTTCATTTTCCTGCTTCTGTCTTTGTTTGACTCTGAACAGATGACCTCTGGTCAAAGTAAGTAAGACAAGGTACTGACAGTCAATGTCACTGTTGGTGATCACAGCTAGGTGACAATTTGTTTCACTTCCTCTGTTTGTACCTAATACGCAGTTCTTTATCTTGCCACCTACATATTACTCTGTAATATGTTTGGTTTTTAATAAAATTTGAATTTGCATTGGATATTTGCTGTGGATCGGCCTTGTCCTTCCCCATAGGAAGACTATGTTTAAGATGACTGTTAGAATGCCCCAGGAGTCTAGGATGGATTGTAGGGTTACTATGTGTTCCCTTGCATGAGGTTTTGGTCGGTAAGCAGCATTTATGCCACCTGTCCTCAGCTGTCCAAAACAAAGGGCATTGCCTTTAAAGGGAAACTATAGGCAGGAGCAGAGGGACTAATTTGGCCATCTTCAGGTGACTAATATACACAGTAAGGGCCCTTGTCATGTCAGATTCAGCACAAAATATGTTCCTCGTACAAGCATCAATCATTTCGACGTACTATGAGATGTGAGAGACCCCTATTGGCGACTATGTGTAACTTTATCTTGCCTGCCTAGCTGCTGCCTATATTGTCCCTTTAAGGGACACTTCATTTTGTCAGACCGGGCTCTTTCTTGCCAAGACTTTGCGGACGCTCAGGCCAGTCCAGTCAACATCCTAAACAGTCTTCTTATTGAGGTGGAATGAGGACAGTCCACTGCATCTGGAATGTAAGGCTGGGATGCTGATCGCTGATGTAACTGTTCCTGTGGCTGGTCAGAACAGACCAAGTGTCTTCCCTCTCATGAAGAGTAGATACGTTGTCAGAAAGTGCAGACTCTTATAACCGTGCAGACTCTTTGCTATTTCTGTAGAATATTCCCAGATGGCAGCACATCAGAAACCAACGCGCTACACTGGACCCAATGCGAGTTCAACCAGAGAACACTCAAAATCAATATTCATTGTTGTGTTTACTGTATCTGTGTTATGAACTATTAGGGATGGTTTGATTCTGAAAGTGGGGAGGCGGCACGTGCGGGAGCTGGGGTCTGTTGAGATGACACGGCCATGAGAAGTGCCGATGATGAAGAAGGCTGCTGTGATATATGGCAGTGACTTCAATTGTCGACTTCAAGCATATTAGAATTTGACCCACCGAAGTCCTCACCTCAACCACCTAACCTAACCCGTCCGCCTGCGAAGAGAATCTCTTGCACTTCTGCTGACTTTCGTAGAAATCATCACTAATCCTGTCACATACCATCATGTCCTTCGAGATCATGACAACACTATCAACATAAAAAGATCATTGTTGTCAATTTCCCCAACCTTGCCTGCAGCGTCTTCTCAGAATCTCTGGGTCCCTGGTTTCCACGAAAATCAATGTCCCTGGAAACCGTAAATGAACAATGGTACGTGCACCTGTCAATTCATTGTGTAGGGGATGATGAGGGTGTAGTTAAGGTGAGGTGTCTCCAGCGAATGCTTGTCAAATCTGTTTCACTTGGTGTCTGCCAGCAAACGTGCATCTGTGAGCATAGGTGTCACAAATGTGCCTCAAGTCAGTGGGTGATTGTCAGTCCTACTATGCACAGTGTAGGCCTATCTAGGAAGTGTGTGTGGTGGTGGGGGTGGACTGATGTGGGAGGAGGGGGGAGATTTTTTCTGTCCTTTCAAAGTTCCATCTTGTATAGGTGAGTTGCCTGACGCAATGGGAGACAGCGTAGAATGCGGTAGAACCATGTCACTTGTTACAGCCACATCATCTCTCGGGGCATAAACATCATTCCTTGCCAGAATTCCTTTAAAGATTATTAGGGAAAAAGTGGCCTTAGTCACTTTTGCTGGTTGCCTTTTCTTTGTGTTGCTAAGCAGAATTCAGGAACACAGCTAATTCTAAGAAAGACCGAGGTGCTGTTACTGACATTCATTTGCTCGACATTGCCAAAACCATTAGTTGTTCATTACGATTTCCGTGAAACGTCTCAAGATTAGCGCCAAAACACAGTTCTCTGATTCCCAACTGGCTTTGTCTTTAAGCTAATGTTTCTAAGGGAATCAGTTGCCTTGGTTACCAAATCAGGGCATTGATTCTCAACCTGGTTTCCAGGATTCTGAAGATCAGTTTGATGAGAAATCGCAGATAGACGTATCATAGAACCTCTCTAATAAGGACACAGTTGGAACCGCGAAACGATGTCCTTAAAATAGGGAGGTGGCTTGAAGACATAGATCAAATTGTATTGAATTGACCCATTTGGGACCAAAATCTATGTATCGGCTGTGGACGAGGTTGAGTCACCTTGGATAAACTCATCGAAATGTTTCCTAGAAATGGCCGATAGTCCCAGAATGGCTTTGTGCTGTCATTGGAGTGATGATCGGGGATCACTTCAGACGCTTGTGTTTTTGCCATGGAAATGGCAATATTTCGGGAAAGTTTCTTTTCAATGTGCTGCTCCCAGTTTCCAACTTCCCAAGCCCGCTGTTGGCTGTTTTCGCATCATTTATTTATGTTGCTAGGATAGGCCTGTCTTTTGACCAATTTCGAAAGTTATGGTTGAGTTACAAATAATTGGATAGAAAAGCAACAAAGGGATTTGCGTTGAGGATATGAACATTTCGTTTTCAAAAACTTGATGTATTGTGATCATCATTTCTTATTCGTTATTTTAACCATCGATTATTCCACTACATGTATTCAGCACACCCAAAACTAAGACAATGACACAATATATGACACTTTAAAGGGAAACAGTCACTCTCGAGATTGTACTTTTATGAGACATATTCATAGGGACAGTTTTTATATTGCATCACAGTTTACATGAAGGTTCAAGTGCCTCTTGAATGATAAGAGAAGTCTTGAGAGAGATGTCCTCCACTCCTTGAATTTAAATGCCTGATTCTAACTTCCTGGAAACTTTCTTACGATAGCACATTGAGGAATATGTCATGATTGTGGTGAATTCAGCAGTTCATAGGTGATTTGATTCCAGTTCTTAGTATTTAGTGGGTGATGAGACTTGAATGATTGTAGCTCTGTCTGTAGTCATTGCTGGTTGTGTATTTTAACAATGTCGTATTCTGCGAGAGTACTATGGAAGAATAGGAAAAATCTGGTAAGTATCTAGCGAATTTGTGACATTATTCTTCTTCTTCTGTGTTCAACGTCTCCAGGTAATGCCAGGCCAGAACTTATTGTTATAAAGCTCAAGAATTGATATAATTATACATTTGGCAGTAGTGTGTATCGCTACAGTTTCGATTGCAGCATCATACTGATCTGGTGATGCCATATTCGGCTGGTTTAAGAATCTTGCAGGTTTCGGTTAATCGCAGATATCACTCTTGCTCAAGTGTCTGGTTTTTAAAAGTTTAATTCTAAAAAAATGTTTTTTCACTTCAGTTGTCACATGACAGTCTTCCACAAGACGCAAGAAATGAGGTAAGATAAAATTTCTTGTTATTGCGAAATTTGTTTTTAAGGTTAGAAAATTCTGGAATGGGTAATGGCCAACATATTGTTAATTTAGCCAAGGTAAAGCAAACCTGGACATAGCCTTGTTTGCCCTTGGAGTCAAATGATAGGTTGACCTTCAAATGATAGGTTGACCTTCAAATGGAAGTTTGACCTTCAAATGAACGTTTGACCTTCTAGGAAATGTAAAAGTTAACGGCCATATAACTATCAATTGATTTCCATAAAAAATTCATTAATTGCATAACAAACAACTGCATACTTCCTTTCCCATCCCTAACATGTGGCGCGGCACGCATTGTCAACAAAGCTATGAATCACCCCCTCAGATCCATATTGTTTCCAATAAAGTATAAATACAAATACAGATGATGACCTACCAATAATGGCTGTTAACGATGTTGATTAAGGCACTGAATATGGTGAAATCAATTCAGAACAAAGGATTTGAGGTGAGGAAATGAAATTAGTTCAGTTGGTTTCTATACCGTACGTGAATAGGCAATATGAAGTAAAATGCCTCAAAACAGAAGGCTCCGACTGAAAAAAGAAAACGCTTTGCTAGAGTTGTTGCAGAATCATTGGGAAACAAATTCTAGTATGATGATTCCTCACATAGAGGTGAAAAGACCACCATTAGGCAAGAAATAGAGACTTTTATCAGCAGCTAATGTTGATTCACGCAAAAATTAGTAATCATCATTGTACAAACAATCCGAAAAATCATATAACATGCATTGATGATCATTGGCCTAGTGAGAAAATATGTACATTCATATATACTTGGAAACGCAAACAGTGCTGTAGCTCAAATGGTCAGATTCTCTCATCACCAAGTTCTTACGGCAAGTGTATCTCGTGGAGGCCATGATGATATGGGTTGTTGATTTGACCTACTTTTCAAGGTCAACACTGCATAGCCATGTTCCCATCCATCTCACAGTCTTTGTGTCTTTTCATTTCAAACTCATAAAATCGTAAAATCAACAAAGGGCGCAGCACACATCAGTTTTTAATCTTGGTATTAT
The DNA here is from genome assembly GCF_910592395.1 of Lineus longissimus. NCBI lineage: Eukaryota > Metazoa > Nemertea > Pilidiophora > Heteronemertea > Lineidae > Lineus > Lineus longissimus. Next base: position 13,876,815 of record NC_088322.1, read on the forward strand.
AGGTGCTTGTGACGAGTCATTCCTACGAGGGGTGTGCAAACAATGTTCAGGAGTCGTACAGTGTGTCAATAATCTCGACTTGAACAATAGAGTGATATACACTCACTTAGGGTACACGTTTGTCACATGTTAAGTGCTTGATATTTGTCGCATTATGATTTTTCTTGGATATGGGTTTCTGATGTTGCTGGGAGAGAAATTGCTAAGTGTCTTGTGTACCAGTAATTTCCTGCTCTTATAGCCTGGGACCCGACCCTCGGGTGGTTGTCAGGAAGGCTTGAAAGCCAGGTGGACTGGGTTGGGCCAGAGGCGGTTGGGTTAAGGACATTCTATTCAGTACATACACATCCGAGGGGAGGATTGCATCTGTTACTTTTATATGTTCGCTTGAGGTAGATGACCCCTTAGGTCACACTGCCACATTCAGCATTCAGCTAATCTTGGTTGTTTGTTGACAGAAGGTTTTGAGCCCTTTTTGTTGCTGATGCTGAGTGTCCTTAAGCAAGATATTTGACCGTACTTGCTTGACTCCATCCAGGTGCATTATCTAGTGTCAGTAGAGAACTAACTGTAGGTGGTCAGTAAATGTGTCTGCCAACTTTGGTTGGTCTGGTTTCCTCCTGCAATAATATGATGAGTCAGCATTATGTCAATTTGAACTTTAGTAAGTAAAAACAATAATGCCGTGACAGGAATTTTAGAAAAAATGTAATTACTAATCTCACCCTCCGGTGCACTGATGAAATATCATTTGCCAATTATTATAAAAACAGTGCTATGAGTGTGTCACAATTAAGCAAAACTAACATCACGTGCTGCTCTAAAAAGCAACAAATTTCTCCTCCTGAAATCAATCATTTCCATCATTTCTATTTGACTTCCAGCCACCGACTGTCACAGTTCAATGAATCCGTGGGGTGCGGTGGCATCTCTGACTAAGTGTTGTCATAAATGCTTCTAAATTTGAGCGCATCACATTTTTGTCATGGCCTGCGGCCGTAAAATAAATCTGCATGTTTCTATTGCATGCTCTAAGTAAATAAATGAAGCATGCATCAATGTAGTATTGAGAGATGTTAATTATGATAATATTTGTTTTGAGTAATAGGTTGAAATATTGGCAGTGCATGACATATCGCGGACTCGGTGCACTCATCCGTGTATATTGACCTTGGGCAAGTGTCTTGATGTATTTCAATCAAGGAATGGATTATAATTACAGGGTGCCTAATTTGTACTTTATTTGTGCTGAGTTACATTTTGATCATTGTACATTTACAAAATTAGTATCTCTTGATACTTCGAGAGGGAAGAAAATTGGCTCCAAAGAATATCTTGACCAAAAGGTGAAATCTCCATCCTATGATGGGACTTCATATGTCAGATCAACACTGTCTCGACTCTATATGAATAAAAATTCATACTGAGTGTTCAGGCAGAAATTTAGGCTTCCCAGAAGTGGAAAGTTGCACCCTGAGTGTTAATCTATTCGGTCAATTGGGAGACCGCACACATTGCAGGCTGATGCCAACCTGAAATCAGATGGACTCGGGCAGAAATAGCACTAATTTGAACGACAAGGGCGTACAGTAGTAAATTTTTGTCTTTTTCTCAAAAAGGTAGTCTGTTCAACCAGGCTCCATAATTGTAAACTGACTCTGTCGTTAATTTGATAATGACACTTAATTATGTTAATGGGACTTCGACAGCACTACCTGTGAATGTTATCGGGTTGCCACAGAACAAAAGGGTGGCCTTGCCGACGCCCTTACGCTTGTAGGGTCTTTTGTCGCATCCGCTGGGCTGGTCTCCATGGTTATCACCAAGTCGTCAGAATCTGCGTTGTAACAAAGGCACGTGCCATACGGTAGAGTCAGCACACGGTGGCTTACTCCGCCCTTTCACCGCCACATTGTCAACAATGAACTACCGATTCGATATGTTGACCAGAATCAGTGTACACAATGCACCACAGCATGTACACAAATTGAGTCATAGTGAGGCTGAATCGGATAACAGTTCAATTCAACATAACTCTGGCAAGGAACTATGTACATTATACACTACACCATACACACAAATCTAGCCGAAGTTAAACTGGATAGTAGTTGTATCCATTTTAACTTTGCCTAGAAACTGTGTACATTGGACACAAAACCATGCTCACATATTGAGCCAAAGTTAACATGAGTCAGACTATATGCATGTGTAGCCAAGCGCATGCGGCATCCCCTTTATGTTGCCTTGGAAATAAATTATAGATTTTCCAAATATGGCAAGTGTGTACACAATACATGCGTCTAGCCGGAGCATGCGCGGAGGATAACGCATGCAGCGAGATGAATGCACAGCCATTTCGCAATATTGTTTGCCGTCTTTGTGTGTTGATATCAACGTGTGAAAATAACGCTTCCTTCCTTTGATAAAGTTTCTCGTCTGCTTTTACGGATTCTGAGAACATCGTCTTGGGATTTTGAAGACTTTCGTGTCAACCTTGGAATATCTTAATGATGCATTAGATAGTATGTTGATGACAAAGGATTCAATGGTACTTTCATTGCAGCATTTCATCTCTATATAATGGTGTACTTTTTCACGCTTTATTCTGCAATGGAAGATTTATCTCGAAAACATTTGATTAAATTTAGTTAGGAAGGATTTGGAGTATTTGGTGTTGAATCCTTCTTCAAGGTTTATCTCACCAACCTCAGTTAACCTCATCTCTCATTATTTCTCACTTTGTAGATGTAAGCATGTCATAAACAACTTTTGTCTCTTCATTTTGCCAACCAACATTGCTCTACTGAAGGGACATACTGTTTAATATCTGGTTAAAATTTGTTTTTAGCTCATCGTTCAGGGGAGCTTATACGATACCGTGGCGTCCGTCGTCGTCATCCGTCGTTAGTGGCATGTTTCATCACCGCTGGTGTTACTAACTTGAAGTCGTGTACATATGTACCCCTAGGTCAGATGACCTCAGAGACAAAATTTCTATCCCGTCTGATTCTTAACTTGGCCACCAAAAGTGTGATAAGGGACTCATTTTCGATAAAATTTTTATGGTAGGTTCTCCTAACAAGGATACATCACATATCATACATATCTAGACAGTGAGCACAATGGTCCCTGGCCGTTTCATTTAAGGGTAACCCTGGCATTTCACCACCTTTCTGATCTGTTGGGTGTGTTCCGTTCGTGCAACTCTTCCTGGGTGCAATTTTCAAAACGGCAGCGTGAGAGATTCCAATTGCTTCAGGCATGATTGACCATCTCCAAGATATTCAGTTTGATATTCAGTTTGATTTCATTTCAGCATCAGAGTCTTTTGTAAACTCAATTATAAGAATTTAAGTTGACAAAAGCTGGGGTAGTGATAAGTGTGGTGCTCACTGCAGTGTGACGAACCCTTCAATGACAGGTGAAAATCCGCCAGTTGTGACAATAATATTGTCACAACAGCCTCTGGCGGATACGAAAGGATCATTGCTATTGACCCACAACAAAGAAAAGAGGCTACACATTCTAACGAGAGCATTTGAACGCCAGCAAAGCATTTTGAAAAGTTACTGAAGCATGGTTCATAAGCAGGTGAAAATGTTCATTGTCAGAATCTTTTTAATGCGAAATTCTTTAGGTTGAAGTCAGAATTTGGATGGTACAACACTCTTCTTTGACGTGTAGCTGTCGATTTTCTTCATGGATATTTGGCTGGAACTTGGTGAGACTTTTTAATTCCAAGGGACCAACTCCCCGGACTTCTTTCGGCTGTAAATCTATATTCTATCACTGCTGCAGCTGGAGGCTGTGATATAGTAGAATACTCCGCTGGATCCAATCTTTTGGAGTTGGGAAGAAAGCAAACTTTTGACCTAAATCACTTGATTCTTACCGGAACCATTCGATGTAAAATTTGAAGTCGATCACAAAATCTCAAGGTTGTGATGTGAGAGGGAAATCTCTACCTCGTTGTGCAAAAGGAATTTGTGTTGACTCAGGGATAGTTGAAGCAAAAACGTTGAAAAATCCATCCATTTATGAATCTGCAATGAAAAGTTGAATATTTTATCTGCAGAGGAGAAAGGGGCAACTGACATCATCGCTACCAATCGCAATTGCTTAATCCCGGGATGTCTCATCGACCGCAACCATTCGTCACCACGGAGGCACAAAGCTCCACCATGTTCGTCGTTATTTTAATCATGTACGTTTCAGCAACCTCGTTAAACGAACTCCTCAAATTTAGCAGTCTCCGTGAGGGGGCACCGTGCAGCTTCATGCTAGCGACAACTTTTGCATAGGTCAAACTACATGTAGTTTCAATGGCATTTTGTCATCCTTGCTAGAGTTTGACAACAGTTCGTTCTGACTTGCAACAATTTGAAGTGGTTATTCATTGCTTGGAGATGACTAGTCATCGGGACGCTCATGTATCATCCCTCATTTGTGCCGATTAAGGTTGTGACTTTTTGACATCTTCCAAGATATCAGTGCCAGTTGATGACTTTGAAACTGAAATAAAAAAAAATACATTTTACTCTTTTGTAAGTGTTGGAAGCTTCGTTTAGTATTGTAGATTGACCTGTGGTTTGAAAAAACTGTCACAAACATTGACACACGACTTATCGACAAACTAGCATAACACACTTGCAAGGAATATTTCTAGTTGTTTTCCCCACAATGTCTACATGTGAAGTCTTTGTTAAAAACATTTCTGCTGCTGATTTATAAATCCACGCAACGGAATATAAAAAGGATTGAAACTTCAACTCAGGAATATCGATTTCGTAACGAACGGATCAATTCTATTGTCTGGAATACTAAAAAGGAACACTATCCTCTATCATTTAGTGTCATCCGTACTTGCTCTCATCTAGAAACGGAAACCATGCTCTGTAGCAACCTCCTGAGAATCCACATCCGAGGTTATGGGACGTGAGATCATTCAGAAAGTGACGCTGAATTTGTAGAGGGTGATCTTTGAGACGTACATGAAAGACTTCTCTGCTATCCGAAACCATACACTATCTGAAACCATATCATTCTATGAGATAATATGGCATAGACATCCTAGTTGTGACTTGAGACATAAAATATCGACTCTGGTTCATTGGTGAGATGTCCTTGATGCAAGATTGTGCCAACACTGACACTTCTGTGCTTCCTGACTGAGGTTGTTCTTTGTGAATGCCAGTTCTTGAATAACTCTACTAAACGTCCTTGAAGTGAGCACAAAGACTGCTTTTGAGGAGAGGGCGCTTTCTATGAGTATCTCAAAACTATATATCGTGATCATCGATTCTCGAGTATTTTATGCTGAGAAATGAATTCATTTATCGTCTCAATGGGGATTACGTTCAAGGCTGGCTGTCTAAAGGATAAAAACGGATAAAATGTATTGATATCGGTGCGGCGCATCTGGAGTCGAAAAAACATGAGACGAGCTTTCACATTTGGTCGGATGCAGGTATGTTTTTTTTTCCCTCTGGAGCATCTGGTGCTAAGTGGTGGATATTTGCATACAATATTAAAGGGGCAATATGAGAAGCAGTTGATACCTGATCTTCTTACTAGGTGGTGTGACGAAATGAGAAGTTCTGCCGTGCCTGCCATGGAGGGGAGGAGGTTGTGCCTCTGGTGCACCCCCTTGGATTTGCGCCTCTTTTTGACACATTGCCTAACAGTAAAGCCCCACCTATGGACCAGCTGATGCACCACAGCCTTTTGTTTTGGTCATGATACTTATTTGCCAAGTCATCTGACACTTAATGTCATGAATGTCTGTGGTGAAACTGTTTATCTTGCGTAAAGTATAAAACTGCTCCATTGTTATCCTCAATATTTTCAATTGACAACTGCACGTGCGACAAAAGTTGGACAATGTTGGGCGTGGGCAAATCATGTTCATTCTGAAGTCAGGTTGTCAATGTACATTTCGCCCCATGGGGTGTTGGACAATCCGTTTGAAAGATCAAAGTATTGAAAGGTACACAGCTGCTTGCGGGTTCAACAGTTTACTGGACACTTTTGTTGAGATGCCGTAGGATATCAGCGCTAACAGAAATTACTGCTCGACTCACTCACAATTACAAAGTTCCTGTATAAAGGGGGCTGTTAAGGTGGGGTGCAGGGGTAAGGTACACAAACAGATTGTAGATTGTTGTCTATTTCATGATCAAGATTTACTGTCAATACAAGAACTATACATTGGTACATTAGTACTACTATCGGGAGAAGGCGTTCTGTCCCCTTTGATTCCACCCCTGCTGAACCTCCTTATCTTACACTCCATTTAGTAGTAGCTGGGATCTTGATAAGATGCAACAACCTTGGTGGTCGTGGTACTCCACCAAGAAGTATACACAAGAGATGGCCTTTCAGTTACTTTCCCAAGTAAAGTGATGTACAACGCCTTTACGTGCAAAGTACAATGAACTCCTTTAGCAGAATAGTACAACTCCTTTTTCTGGATGGTGTGTTTCCCTTTTTTCTACTTTTCTAAAATCCTGACCGGAGATAACAATGACTGACCAACAACTAATACCATGACATGCAACAAAGGTTTTAAACAGTGTTGGGTGTGGACCATATTTCCTGCTCTCTTCACATCTTTTCATCACATTTTGTCCCGTGGCGTGGCAAATAATCTCGCTGTCCGATCAAAGTATCGCAGCACACAGATGCGTGTTTGAGCAGGAGTTTATTGAGAGATGTCATGTCGAACTTGGGCTGATAATACCCAGCTGTTGTCTCCACGATGATTCATTCTCCAGTGTCATCTGTCACGGTGCAGTCACGAAAAAATGGTCCTGAAAGATGTTTAAAGGGGAACACAGTGCTGTGCATTGTGTATAACCCACGTCACTATTAGAAGGCGCACATCACCCACTAAAATTATATATCCAGGCAGGGGGATGTCAGGAAGGATTGAAAATTGTTGTCGCTGTCAGGATTTGGGATACTTTGAACAACTCAATTTGGGTTGCCCTAACCTAAGTGTCTGCAAAAACATCCTGGTCAGATTTTGTTTCCATTTTTTCCAGAAATGGGGACATTTTTCAATAATAAAACCAACAAGTTAAAGGGAACTGGAACCGCCGAGCGATTTATTCAACTTTTCGACTTTCACCGCCCGAGAAAGTCAAACTTCCAACTTCCTATTCGAGTTCAGATTTGTAGCTCCGCCCCCAGTGCCCGAGCATGCGCAGTTCAATTTGTTATTATTGAGAATCATGTGAGAATCACGTGAGTCATGCGATCTTTCATTCATGAGTTTTCGTAGTAAATTCCATAGTAGTGACGTCACTCAATGATTGACAGCTAGGCGCCATGTTTCATTCATGCCTCGTTCTGATCACCCATTACGCGGGAAATGAAAACGAGGTCATACGAACTGGCTTGGCGGTTTCAGTTCCCTTTAAACAATTTCGTGCCGAAACATTTTGATTAGACCTATCACTGAGAGATGGCACCACAGGCAGAATATTTCTGCGAGGCCTTAGAAACAAGTCTGGTTAGGGCTTCTGGTGACACCACTAATCGGCTTCATAAACGCACGTAGGAAGACTAAGACTAAAAGAATTGAAAATCTCTATCACTTGAGACCAATTGAACGATCACCTCTTTGAAAAATTTCATGTTTAACTTGCTCGATTTACCAAATTTAATCGTCAAAATGTGAAGTCGACCGTGCAACATAATTTGTCAGCTGGAATGAGAAGTCATGTAATGACACCTTGAGGATGAGTCCTTTATAGTTGTGTCCCGAATTGAAAAATTAACAAATCTTTGACAATGGTTTTAGGACATTATCAGCCAAGTGTCAACCCAGATTTTGATCAGATTAGAATAAGGTAGCCTTGGTTTTGATGGATGAGCATTTGTTGAAATTGGTGAAAAAATAAACGGAGCAGAATCAAACCAACACAAACCCCTCTTAAAGGGAACATTGGCTGAATAAAGAGAGTACCTTTTTCATCGTCATCGTTCTTTGCCATGTGGTCCTTGGGCAACCGTGCTTCATTTTGCCCGATGGTGTCCTTTTCAACGGCTGCCCACGGATGGTGTTAGTCTTCATTCAGGAGGTATGCCCTGCTGAGTCTCGGTGGTCTTCGAAACTAGAAAAAACTTAACCCAACATCTGGCATTTGAAATTTCAACAACACACACATTTAACCTAATTATGAATAATTTCAGATAGCTACCAGGTGGTCAATTAGCGGTTTGGTTCCCACACAATGGTTCTGCAGTATATCTGAGGACAGCCTCATCCCACAGTGATCAATTAGACGTCATATTTTGAGAAATTATGCCGTGATTAAATGCCTGGTATCAGGGAATGGAGTCATTACCTACTGAGTGCATCATAATATAGAGGACAAAGCATTCTGTCAAGATGTTTCAGAAAGGCCGAGTTCTCCGGCGTCTCGTTTATTTACATGGTGACAACTCTTGCATGTATTGCACATTCAAAGAATGTTACTTCAGATCAGTACTGTACTAGAAATGAATTGAGTTCTTCTTACAGACCCTCTAGAGTTCAATTTCAAAAGTTTTTGTCACAAGTTCATGAGATTGTTTACTTTATCTCAAGTTTCGGTCATCTCTAAATTTGATATTTGTTTCATCTTAGTTCATTTTGTACATGTAACTTTCTTTCACAAAGACAGCCAGTGACATTCTCAAGGGAATGAAAACCACATCAAAGCGCTCTTCTGTCCTGCATAAAACCCCAAAGAAAACGATAATTCAACTTGCACTTTCTTCTACAGTTTGATAATAAACTTGTCAGGTCTTTTCGAATGGTTGTGGTCTTCCAAATTGGACATCGGTCCAATCTGATTACATTGATCATACTACAATTTGTCAAGTCCTTCCGACATGGTTCAGAGCTGGTGACATGGGTCAAGTACGTGACCTGGAATAAGTTTTAAAGAGACACTTGTCTCAGTGTCTTTTGTCTTCTGTGTTGGTTGTGATGGTTGCGACAGCCCGGACAAGTGGTGCTAGCATAAACCTGAGTCCACTTCCTCAATCAGCTTAAGACCAACACCAGCATTAGCCCATCTAAGCATTTTCTCCTTCAGTACATTCATGTACAATAGTTGCGTTAAACTCCAACATCGTTGCTAATGCTGGTTGGGCAGCCATTCTGGTGTATAATCTGCCATTCGAAGTCCTTTGATGAATACTGAATTAATTTTTTTAGTACTTTTGTTGTTTTTAGCCCCTCTAAATATTACAACAGAATGTTGTCATCACAGAGGATTTGCAACCATTAATATGTGTAGGGCAGCCCACAGGGGGTTAACACTTATTTCCTTAGATTAAATGGTGCGTAATGGTGCAGTGTTCCTGAAGGTTATAAACAATTATTTGTCATTTTCTCTTTGACATGCCTGTAGGAGTTTAAGGACGTCATTATTATGTTGGATATCGCTCTGGGTGGTTCGTATATTGGGATAGCTGAACAAAGTATGGAATACTCATATCAGGAGTAATATGACATATCGGCAGAGATGATGGAGGTAATGTACATTTGATAACAAATTTATCATATACATTTATTACCCTCAAAATGTTTTGAGTGTAGGTTCGACTGGTGGCGTTGAAAATACTTGGTATAATAGTGCAGTATGTCTCCGTGCCCCTCCACTCAGGTTACAGGAGGCTCTTTACATGATGTCTTCTAGTTTTCCAAAGATGGGGGGTCATTGAATTTTAGGAACGGGCATGGTGCTCCCTAAGTTTCTTTTATCCTTTTAAGACAAGTTGTTGCCAACCATTAAGAAAAATTTCTACAACTTTCAAAAGTAGGCCTATCCATAATCCTTGTAAATTGTAGGGTTAATTTTTGAATGGGATAATAACATAATTATGTTACAAGTTCCCAGGACCCTGAAACAATATAGTTTATCGCAACATAAATCACGCCAAAATTGCTAGTTTGTATTTCACTGCTCTGTATTCAGATCCATTGGCCACCACTACAGTTTATTACGGACCCATGCACTGTTCTTCTTTAGAACATTGTTAGAAAGCCTTTGATAAATTTCTCACTTTTGGCAGAATTTATAAAAAAACTGATGACATAGATTTGTCCAATTAGCAATTGATACAAGGTATATTTTACTGAGCTACACAGGAAAATTTTCTAATGTAAAATCTATATAAGTCTAATTTGATATAAATTTTATATAAAAAAATTTATGTAAAATTTATGTTTTATTAATTTGATATAAAATTTATATAAAATTATATTATATAGAATTTATATAATTTTTTTAATATAAAATTTAACATTAAACATTCATAAAATGTATTAAATATTAAATTGAATTTTTTTTAAATATAAAATTTATATAATTTTTTTAAACATAAAATTCATACAATTTTTTTTTAATATAAAATTCATATAATTTTTTAAATATAAAATTTATATAATTTTCTTAATATGAAATTTATATGAAAATTTTATAAATTTGACCCGCAAAATTTTGCCTGTGTGCACAGGCAATATATGTGCTATCTCAGAGAAACCGTTTGACTGATGATAATGTTGTTGATCACGGAACTAAACATGGCTCTGGCATTTATTTTGATACGTACTGTAGACAGGTAATATGAGGAGGTGTGAAATGCTTTTGTTGTTAAAAAGTATCGCTACCCAAACAATGGGGTGAAAATTCACAGAATTAGTCCCCAATCATTAATATTGAAAGAATTGCTCACGTTTAAACACTGGGTTTATGTTCTTACATCCTGATTATGAATTATGCTCTATATATATAATGCCGACAGCACACTAACTAATAGGGATCATGGTATTATTTTCCTAGTATCCTAATCATTATTAATACCCTGTTATTTCATCCTTCATAAATATCTGATGGCCTATTTGGATGTGTTCACACAGGGTGTTTCAAAAAAGGTGGTTGTGACAAGTTTTTTTCACTGCAGAGTCCTGCTATCACTGCTTTCACACCCCTGATCATGAGTTCAATACCTCATAATCACCTCTCCTCTGCTTTGTCAATTCAAAAGTGCCAGTTGTGAGAGCAAGTGGATAAGCCTTCAAACCTCAAGGCTATGCACTAATAAATGAGTTACCTCTTTCTCATCAATTGGTTTTACATGTTTGTTTTCTTAACCTCTACTTGTCCTACCAAATAATGCACCTCTTCACCCCAGATCTTCTAAACCATAACATAAACAAAATTTAACCACAGATTTAACCACAGATCCATGTCTTTAGGCAAAAAACAAGTTTGAACTTAGTAAACTGGGCAAATCTATGATTGATCGATTAGTATGTTTTCTTATCTTGCACAATATTTTGCAAAAAGTGGTGAATTCTCGTCAATGCATGTGACAGTTGTAATCTTCACGCTTGATGCTGATAAGATGTTCGTGAAAATCTTACGGTCGGCAATCCGTAGTCAAATTCAAAAGGGTAAACTTGGCCTCTACAAATGTTGACAGGAAAGTATAATATGATTGGTAACAGATGAAAACGAATAGGCATTTTCTCCGGCAGAAGAATTCACCTAAGTCATCGACATATTTTTCCAATATTGCATCTTGGCTTTTTGAACCGTGAGACATATTTTGATTCAATGATATTGCACTCATTCCGAGGTGCAGGAGTAAACATTAAGGTGCATAAATAACGTGGCAATGTTTGAACTATGTCCTGGAGAGTCCCTAGAATATCTTTTTGATTCACAGATATTGCCCAAACAATCTCCCAAGCAGGAGTACAAAGCAAAGTACATAGATAATATCACGAAGATGTTGCTTTGCTTATGGAGACTGCCAAAATCTCTCAATGGTGCTGTCTTTCATTCAGTTCTATTCAAGAGATCTCTGAGTGAAGTGTCCCCATTTGTTCGTCTATGTTTAGACATTTCGGAGGAGTAAATTTGGACAGGGTCTCAATGGCCCTTGTTCTAATATGAATAAGGGTTTAAATAGGCTGTAGTAGGGTCGAAATGGCAGGAGTGGAAGGGTGGGCCAGTGGTGAGATGGACAGGCTCAATAAGGCTATGGATATGTACAGGCACAGGCACAGACGGATTGGGGCTACCACCCGATATGCTGGGGGGAATGCTCCAAGGAATATCCAAGACATGAGGAATATGCATGATACGGTAGGTTGTCATGTCTATTTTTTCGAAGGAGGTCATTAGGATGAGGTTCAGGCCCATATTTAACCTTTTGGTCATCGGAAGGAGGGGGAGGAGGGGCAGGTGGTAGGCTCTCAGAGGGGGGCAGAACTCCACCACCATTTGAGGCCAATTATGCTGTTACAAATCACTGATTACAGCTCCAGCTGGGTTGTCAGGCCCAGATCCAAGGGGAGGTGTGCTAGGGGGGAGGTGCACCAGACATCCCCCCCCCCCTATTGATGAAAAATCCTTGCAAGTGACCATGAAATTTTGGAAAACACCAGGACTTCTGATGAGAAATTCAGTGGCAGTTGCTTTTTCTGACCCTGTAGCCGCCCCTGGTTGTCCATCATTACCAGTTTGCACTATCTGGCTTCACTTGAGTAAATCACTGAGACATGGTTACTGTAAATGCAAATGACATCAAACCCTGTTAAAACAAGAACGATTACTCACACCCTTGAGCGGTTGATATTCAAATCAAACTTTCTCCATCAAAGTAGCAACTGGTAAAGGAATTGGCAAGGATTACTCAGCATTGCCGCAATGAGAAGCACTCATACTTTCTTCATTACTTGAAGTGTCAAATGAGGGTAAAAGTGCCTGATTTGAGTTGTCTGATTCAACAAGTTTCATACCGATTGCTGAAATTATGGGAATGAGAATACTCCAGTTTCACTCATCTAAGACCGGTTGATTCTTGACAAAACTGAATGGAATATAACTTAATGTTTTGCCAATGTCCTCACAGACTTGGTATTTGCTCTACCTTTGCTGTTTCCCTTCCTTTTCCGTGATTCCTATGAAAACATCAATTTGTGAGCTATTGGTTTAGCCAGTTTGAAGTGTGCTTGAAAATGGTTCCAAGATGACTTCATTGTTTTTGTGCTTTCCTGTGGACAAGTTTTAGAAAAGTTAAGGTTGTTTTACTTGAGTCCTCATTTGTTTGTTGTGACTTTTAGTTCAGACTTGCATGATAAATGCCTGTTGTACTCAGTAATAATATTGATAACTGCATTTGCTAATAAATCAAAATGCAATCTTTCCTGTGATCTAGTGATAAATATTTGAACTTTGCCTTTGATTGGCTAAAGGTCTGTTATTTCACGAGTGTAGGCATACTTTAGACCCTGGCGGTTGGGAATAATGGTTCACTGTCTCAATAATCTATTGCTACATCGATCCTCGGGCAAGACACTACCTCTGATTCTCTTCGACATTTTCTGAAAAACAAACAAATGTGAAATTTTCAGAAAAAAATCATGCAGGCTTCTGAATATGAATTGGGGTTCTCTCCTTTGAATTTTTATATCAGAAAATATTTTTCTCCAAAAAATGTTGTGCTTGTCTTCGAAACCGGAATCTTGAAGGTCTTCCTTTTGGCTTTGATTTTTCCTTGCCGGAAAATAAACACAAGTCCTTCATACATTCAATTTGCAGCTAGCGATCTGTATATTGATTCCATGTACGATAACATGAGAAAACCTACTTCAAAGGGGCCTACATTGACAGACAAACAACACAAAGGAAAAGAACTTGGCCTCGGCCTGGAGCCAAGACTTGTGTGAATGGCGGTTTACTGAAGACAAGCTTTTTCATACAGACATTCATTCAGGTCACTGAGCACAAATATTCATACATGATCGCACTTATTTATTGACAGATCATTCTTAAAAACTTGCCACAAATTATTGGCCGATTTTCGGTCCCCTGCTAATTTGCTTAGTATGACACCTTAAAATCTATAGTTCTGCCACGTCCTGGTGGACGTGATGTTGACTGTAGTTAGTCGAGTTGTTGGCCTACTAAATTGGTCACAAAAAGTCGTGATTTTCTCTGTGCTGTTACTTTTGACAAGTACTGACAATGGTTCTGCAACATACGAGGGCTTCTTTGCAGGGCAGAGTCACTGCACGCTGAGAATGTCTTAAAGTAGATTTCAAGCCGGACCCCATACTGACGTATATGCCAGGGAAAAGCTTTAGCCGGCTGACTGTTACTCCAATTGGGTCAGAAAGACCATCATCATTGCATATATCATGCCAAGATTCTGCACTAGGAATGCAAATAATTGCGATATGTGTCATAAAATTTGATGCCCTCAGACGAGAAGTTCTTTTTGAGGCAGGAATTGATCCGATTTGAGATAAGGGTGCATTCTGAATCATGGCATTCCTGGGTGTCATTAAAGTGTCATAGGAGATAAACGTGTCACTCTGCAGTGGGCTATGATGGTATCTCTCCTGATACTGATGGATGGGTCCTTCTTTCGCCTGAGGGTTGGACATCACCACTGCCTTGGGAGTGTAGAGGCTCGGAGGAATCAGAATCAGGGCAGAGGCTGCGGCCAGGCTGCGATTGGTGTCACGGGTCACATTCTGTCACCTGGGTGTTATCAGCAATCTCAACATTCCTTGGTGTCATTTGGACGTCATAGCTGACAAAAATGCCAATCATCTTATCTGCATTTTGGGACCATCATGATACCAACTGACAAGATTGTAGTGTTTTTGAGTGACAGGATGTATAATCACGGCTAACATTTGCATTTGCAGTGATTTTGTGCTTGCTTACATCTCCAGTTCAAAAAAATTGGTTATTGTGGTGTGTGGGGCTCAATATAAAAAAATTCAACCACTGCATTCCAATCATGTGCATTTCATGGCGCCAAACCCCAACCTTGCGAAATTCTTGATCATAGAAATCATAAAATAGACCGAGCTGAGTATCTCCACTGAGTTGATAAGCTTAATATTCCTCCTTGATATGAATGAATTATGAGGCAGATCACATGGAATGTCTGAAAAAGATCGCAATTAACCCCGATAGTTGATACCTGGATGTATCAAAGGTGTTCGATTCCAGCAGACACCAACATCCTCTGGCACCGACTGAGGGTAAAATAACAAATAATCTGTATATAAGTTGACCATGGGTTGGAAGAAGGGGTAAGGGTTCTTCTTCTTCTTCTTCAGCGTTCGCTCTGCACTTGGAGGGGTCATTCTCCTAGGAGTAATCCTCCTCCAAGGCGGGATGAGCGTATCCTGCGTGCCACTACGGTTAGGCGCCAATTGGGTTTATTGGCCTAGTGGTCCGACTTTGGCGAGAGAGATGGAGTCCACGCAAGCTACTCATGTTTCTCACTTGGTGGGGTCTTAGCTTGCCCTGGCATAGACACCAGGTACAAGGAACCTCGGTTTTGAGTCTCATTCGAAGGACTGTGAAGAGACAGGAATTTTAGTTCCTTGAAAGCCACGTCAGTTCATCCAGACATACGATCCTGGGGTAAGGGTTGACCATAGGCACTACCATTTTAGCTTGAACTTGAAATCCTTGAGCAGTTGGAAAAATCCAAAGGTAAGAATCCCAAATTTTAGAATTTTTTACCAATTTGAACAAAAATTTATTTCTTAAAAAAACTTATTTTTGAACTAATTTGACAAAAATTCCTTCCATTTTTTCAAAAATTTTTGTTTGATTTTTTTTTTTTTTTATTTTGTTGAAAATTTTTTTTTTTAAATTTTGTTGAAAAATTTTTTTTTTAAATTTTGTTGAAAAAATCTCAAAATCAGAGTATTTAGAAAGAAAAGTTGCGAAAAATTAAAAAATTTTCAGATTTTTACCTACCTAAAAATTTTTGGGATTTTTCTCATTCGGAGTTTTTACATCCCTCTGCAATGTGTGACCAATCACTCTTTCAGTGTCATCAGCGATTTACCTTCCCGCCATCTGACACCGCACAACCTGCATGCTCTCTCCGTGCCACATGTAAACATGTTAAGTTACCCAGTAGCAACACCTTTTTACATTGATGAAGCAAATTTAGCATCAAAAGATAGATGGCAACCTGAAGTCGGCAATGTTTGCTTGAGAAAAATTCAGCAAAGGTTTGACCAACATGATTGTGCATTTTGTCATACATTTCTTAATCAATCTACAGTTGATTTGCTTCAATGTTTGCTGTGATGAAGCTGTGTCGTGGTTTCAGCTAACTTGACTGGAATCTCTGGGCATTTTGTGTGACACACTGTGCATTGCATCGAATCAGGTGGAATAGACTTGGAGTTTTCCTTGCAACCATCAGGGTCAGCGCATGTTTTTTAACACCTGTCCAGCTACAGCAATAAATCTAACCTTAAACATGTCATCCAGGTGGCCGGGCCGCAGAGAAAACATATCTGGCAAGAAACATCCCTCGAATAATTGTTGCTAAATATTTCATAAGCGGTAGTCAACAAACTGGTGCATCTTTGTTCGTACATCAGAAAATTGGGCGATTTCGCCAATTCAGTTTTGATCAAATGACAAGAGGGTCAGCTTAGTATGAAGCTTAGGTCTCCTTATTGGCTAATATTTATAAAGACTAGTAAATGCTTTTACTACAGTTTTCTACAGAGATGGCTAGTGTAAATGTACATGAAGTTTAAAGTAAAAGCATTTACTAGTCTTTTATAAATATCAGCCACTGAGCCCTCAAGTAGTAGACAAGGCATTGAACAATGTTGATCAAATGGCATAAGGGTCAGCTTAAGCATCCCAGTTGAGACATGAGGTTTCCCAGTAGCCCTCATTGGTTGTAGATATCTTGATACAAACCAGGGAGTTCAGCATTAGTCAATTAGTTAGTCTTATGATGTAAGCACCAGCAGTGTATCTTTAGCTTCCAACAGAGAATACATTGTTGGAAATTCTGTGTTTGACAGGAATGTTAGGCATGTCAAGATTGCTGCCTTTATGTGTGCTTCAAGGCGTTGATCATCCATTAATTAAGTAGTGTGGGTCTGATAGTAATGTTTGATATCATACCTGGCTGGAGGATAAGTCAAATAATATCGATATGTTGTCAGGGGACTGGAAACAGGCGCCCAATAGGAAAATGCTATGCCTAATCTATGTATAGAGGTGAGAATTGCATAATCGAAGAGAGGTACGTGGCAGTGATGTTTTGGGATGGCCGAGTACCTTTTTGTCTCCAAGTTAGGGGTGCCCCTCCCATTGTACCAAATACATGATTGTTTATCTGCAGAAGGAGGGTAGGTCTTCCAGCCGCAGCTGGCCAGAGTGGTTAGCTATAATTAGCCTGTACATTCACCTGTCTAACTGTCTCTATAGGCCTTTTTACACGGTGCTGGTTCAAGACAACCCTCCTGAACCGTCACGAGGCGTGTTCGGTTCAGGACGGTTCATTTCGCTTTTACACGGGGACGGTTCGACGATCTGGCCTCGATCCGGCTCCAGGCCGGTTCGTCCCTAACATCGTCAATTGGTGGCGCTGATCAATCCTGCTGGCGGTGGAGCTATGAAAATATCACAACAACAGATAATACAAAATGGTTTACGATGGCGCCGGTGAGATGCAGAGTTTTTGCTTTGTACACAGCATTTGTATGGAAAGAAAGCTCTTGCTCTCGATAAATTGAAGATTTCACAGCAGTTTCTTTCCGCGGAAAGTTTCATGCCAGGAACACGGCAGCTATTCCCGCGAATGACGTCACGCGAGTACCGTGTGCAAACCGGCTCGGAGCCGGTTCGCTTTTACACGCATAAATAAACCCTCCTCCACCGGCCTACACCGGCCTGCACCGACCCGAGACCGGCGATCGGAACCCGCCTCGGACCAGGAGGGTTCAGGACGGTAGGTTCGCTTTTACACGAGGGAAAATAAACCGGCTGGTACCTGAACTAGTCTCGATCCGGCTTGAACCCGCACCGTGTAAAAACGCCTTAAGACTGAAAAGCTAATCCAACTATGATATCACTTATCTTACTTCATGTAGGCTAGGTATAGTACCGGCTCTTACTGTGTGTAGTATCTGGTAGCCCAGAAAAAACACGGCTGTCATTTTTCATGAGGAGCCCGCCGATGCGGTGGTATCTTATCTCCACGGAGGTATAACACGCTGCATTCAGGTATATTACTAATAATTGCGGCGGTGTAACCTGCATGTAATGTTGGAAAACGCTGAGTGTGGTGTGGTTTTGATTGATACTTGAAATCTTCAGTTCTCTCATCAGAGTAGCTGTTCAGAGCTGGCTTTTTGGATTATACAGTTTTTTTTCCTGGTTGTCATTCATTGTGCCAATGATTCGAATGGAGTATTTAAGTTTGATTCATGTTTGTGATATTTTCAAATAATTTCCCACAAATTTGGATAAGATTTGAAGGCAGGCTGACTTCCTTGGATGAGTATGGTAAGAGTCCGGAACCTTTGATATGTGACTACAGTCCTGGCCAAAAGTAACAACCCTTGTCGCACGCAAGATTCAGTAACAAAATTCCCTAACCATATATTTTGTCTTTTTCTTTATAGGTAAGTGGTATTCCTTGTATTGATACTTCCTACCCACAAGTGGTAAGACTTCTGCACAATGTGCATGTGAATATCTACATTGTATATACAAGTGGGTCAATCTTAAACACAAGTGTACTTGAACGTAAGGGGTTAATACATGTACGTACTTGTAGATTGTGAGTGCATGTTCCGACAAGATGCATGCAACAGTTGAGTTGGCATTAGATCAATAAGATTCAATTTCGTTTGGTAAACATGGTCACAGACCTCAACTCAAGTGCTCTCAGAAAGCATGATTGCATTTATTATATACTCCATGCGTGACTAAGACAAGGGAGAGATAATCCTTGGCTGCACGAGAGCTTTCAAATAGACGCAACTGCCCTTGTACCAGTCTATCTGAAACTATCTAACTAACTGCAAATGAGAGATTTTTAATCTAATGCAGCAACCTGCAACAATTGTCATGAGACAAAAGTATCTTGTCACAGAATCGGTCATTACCGTGACTTGCAATCAATATCAAACTCAGTGATGATGGGTTTAAAGAGGCGTCTTTTTGTTGCATATTGCAGCGATAAGTGTTGCAGGTCGCGGTATTAAATGTCTCTTGTGTTCAAGGCACGCCAAAAGATTTGTTACCAAGCCGCATGTGCCCGAGGTTGAAATTTCTCGATAATTGGATATGACGATTATGATATTGTTTATCAAGCGAAATTGAGTCCTATTGATTCAGTTGGATGCCATTTCTATTTACTAATGCATGTTTCTTGTGCGAACATGCGCTCGCAATCTATACACAATATAATGTAGGAAGTGGCCGATCGACAACTTGTATTTTTTGTGTCAGAATCGCTCAGGAAACTGAAGTAGCTTTTGCTAAAGTGCTGGTGAAAGAGGAAAATGTAAGCTTGCTGGTAAACATTTTCTTTGGCACAAGAGGACTGCATGATTGAAAAGAAATCAGAATCTGAGGTGTTCGATTTATAATTCATATGAATTTTGGGTCATTGCATACTTTTTCACTGAACGAGTTAAATCCTGTTTCTGTGTTGATATTCTGTTGATGTTGACACCTCCAAACATGACCCATATGTCTTGAGAAACAAGTGTTTCTGAAGGCTCTTGTCCCATTTCGGTATGAGAGGGGGAAGACACTCATCCAAGTGACAAAATGGAATAATTTAACTTGAAAGGAGGTGTTTGTCATTGACAACTGTATGAAGCTGAGCACCTCATCATGATGGTAATGAAAAGACTTGAACCAGAACTCCATAAGAGAGTCATTTGCCTTATCCCAGTTCCTTCTATCTACTGCTTGTAGTCACAGGTCAGTTTAAGCATTTTCCAATAGATGGAACTGGCAGCAATCTTTGCAAACCTGCCTTAGAGACTTCCCTGAGGGAACAGATTGAGTCTCACCTCATTAAAGGGAGATTATAAGCATGAGCCAGTTGGGCCAGATTAAGTTACAAGAAGTTGTTGATAGGTGTCTCCAGTATCTCATAATAAAACCTACCATATTAAAACTCACTTTGCCAACAAACAGCAGTTTTATAGCATTGACCTTTCAAAATATCCACCACCTAAACTGATCAAAACATCCTTTCAAAATCATGAATTGATTTAACCTTTGAAAATCTCGTAAGATTTTCTGCATCAGGGGATGGAGGTAAACCTATCTTTGGTTGAAGACGGCAAAGGTGGTTGAGTTCAACCTCAAACAGTTCCACCTGTTGGGAAACAGGCTTGGGTAAACATCTCGGCACTTCTTCTAACCATCCTGATACCTCTTTATTATAGCTCAGTAACCTTCGGACAAATATCAACTCATTTTGGATCAGATTTCTACTGTACTCGGCGTACCAAAGATGATTTGTCGCCTATGAATCTTTGCCCCTCACTCCCAACTCAGGGCTGTATTTAGGATTTTGGTCATGTTTGGGGGGGGGGGTAACATCAAGTGACATCTAGGCGAAACGGGGACAACATCGTGTACTATATAATATCACAATCACCCTTGTCAGTTTTAACCACGCAACTCCAGTCACATCTTACTTCTGAACAGCGCTGAAGAGAGGGTTAATATCCGATAGGGCCAATAGGGGGCACTCACAAGCACAGGTGTTGCTCCGATTGCTTGCCACTTCACATGCACTCAAACTTATCATATTCATTTCATCAAAGTGCATTCAAATGAGTTGTTCCATTCACCTGTTGAGTAAGCCTGTATATACTGCATATCAAACCCATAAAAAATGTGATTATGGCAGCTTTGCCAGCTTACACTAGAGTGTGTGAATTATGCTGGTACTGCATTCATCACGCATTTCAACTTTTTACTTTAAAGGGGGGGACAGACAGGAGCTAGGGGAGCAAATTTGTGGTCTTCTGGTGACTAGTAGTATGCCCGCTTTGATCTGGGTTGTGTTTGATTCAAGCGTGGATAGTTTTGATGCACTGTGAGATAACAGAGACCCCTATTGGCAACTTCATGTAACTTAATTTGACCTACCTAGCTCCAGTTTATAGTTTCCCTTTAATATGACTCGGGAAAGGCCGCGGTGCATCTTAAGTTCATAGAGTTTGTGTGTAAAAGTTTGTGAAATGTTTGTGTACATCTTCTGATGTACCCAATAACCCCCTCTATACAAGAACTCTGTATAAAACAACATAAGTACCAGCCCAGCATAAGCTCAAGACACCCCTCTTTTGAAGGTGATCAATGTTTGTTTTTCTTTCAATACGGCCCCGTCAAATCTGACATATTTCTTAAAGAGGAATAAGATATGTTAACGGTTAATGGACCCAACTTCCCGATAGTAATCATCAGCAGGTAGTATATATATATCGTACACAAAAGCCTTTGGCTGATTTTTATACGGGCTCCGTTGGGAATTGATCTCTGTCTTATCGAAGGTATATATCTCCAATTTCGACTCCGCTGAATATATAATATCTTCCGGATCTGATGAGCAAGGTTGGAGCAGGTGGCTGTTTTGAGAGGCCAACAAAAAAAGTGGGTTCCTGTAACTCTACAGTTACCTATCCTCGTTAACTATTCATATAAAGAACCAGAAGTGGGTGTTTACTTTAAAACCAGAGTTTCTTAGAGAAGAATTGCAATAAGTACACCATGAAGGCTCTGGACTATTTCATGAGAATTTAGCTTAACACATTTTTAGCGATTTCACCCAGAAACAGCATTTTCAGTTGGTTCACATGATTTTATGCGAGAAAGAAATATCTCCATAACTGTAGGGGTTAAAAGCTCTACTGATAGTCGTTACCAAACTGTTTCTTCCATGAGGCATGTTTCTTCCACGAAGCATGAAGATAACACGAAGCTATCTTTGAACACAGTTTGATATGTGAAGCCAAACTTTGTCCTGAGGTCCCTGTCCTGGGCGACCTATTTTGTTTGTTTCGGTCAGGTCATGCACCAATTCTTACAAAATCAAGCCAAAAATGTCCACAATTATCATGATTTGACACATCCACGCCATTCATCAGAATTTCAATTCACTTATCTCAGAATTACAGGACATCACGTACTGGACCGGTATTATGGTTGTGGATTATTAACTGCATCCAAAGGAGTGAAGTGCCTTTCTTTAGGAAATCAGCCTACAGGATACACAAATAGAAAATTAACATTCGTTTCTCTAAATTTGATACCATATTGAAGGAAATGGAAGTAGGCTCAGTCATCACAGCTTGCTAATACAAATCTGGAATTGACATGACCTTTTCTCTTCAGTTATGGAAATGGAAATGGAATATTGAAATAGATATTACTCTAGTGACTTTACTAAATTTTGATTTCATTCATAAATTTTACGTAATGTCAAAAGAAACTGATCTTCGAATCAGAAACAGCTAGTCAAAACATGACAACTCGCAATATTTTCAGAAGGAATGCCAGCCACTAATAGTAGGCCTAGGTGCTATGATTGTATCCGGCCAGCACTGATCTTGACTCAACCTGAAGGCGGGTTGATCTTGTAATTTGCAATAGGCTATAGCCACAGCTTCACTGAGTGAGTCTCACTCGTTCTGTTTACTCATTCATAGGCGGGCAGGCGCTGCAGACCTCAGGGAAATGCATGTGGTGTGTGCAGTTCAGAGTTGATTCTTCAGCTTGAGTGCGAAATTTCTCACAGTTATGACACATCCTGAGCTAAAATGACCTGACATCCTCTCTATCTGAAGACCTTTGCAGTTCACGCTCCTGTTGGAAATGGCTTCACTTTACTTAGCTTCTTTGCGGAAATTGTGATTTTCTCACCATCATCTGTTGTTGTCGGAGATAACGTTTTTTTGTCTGCTCATTGTCGGATTAGCCTGGTTTCTTTGTTCCACCAGCTGATCCTTGGCACGAGGCTGATTCATTGTCACAGCAGACGTCCAGTGCGTCCTGCATGGGTACGTGTACACGGGCAGAAAAACTGTCATTCATCTTCGTCAAAAATATAATGGACGTCTTTTTTCATGGGAATTATTCGGGATAGATTCAACGTAATTGTTCGATGTTATTCTCGCTCAATGGATGCACACGAACATGCTAACTGCTTATTATAATTTGCATTGCATTCAATTTTGTATTCACCGGGGACCATTTCATTTTTTGTGACGCTGAATTTGAGTCCGACTCTTATAGTGGTATTGCGGAGTTCTTTGTTGGTTTTATTTGTGAATTCTGGTCCGGAGAGGTTTGGGACGAAGTCTTATCACGGGATCACCTTTCGACGCATAAAGTACTCAAATTGCTACGACTTCATAGGGCTTGCTGCCGCACTAAATAAACTCAATAACTTTCCCAATGCGTGTCAGCCAGCCAGCTGTAATTCCAAGGCTAAGTTCTCAATGATATTGGCGATATTGACTTTTATATTGGAAGAGGAGTTTCATTAAATTTTGGCCATGTGTGTTTCCCAGGTGTGGGAGGTACAAACATCGCTTGGAGCAGGGACTTAGCTGCACGGTGACGATAAGTGCAGATTTGGTGAGGAATTAATTGGTCATTAATGCTTGGAGTGGTGTTTGCGGCTCATGATGGCTTCGTCGGGATTCGTACGCAAGTTGAGTCAGATGGGTTGGAAACCCAAACGCAGGGAGAAGGAGAAGGAAAAACCAAAGACGAAGGTATTTCTTGATATCATTATTTTCCCAACATATTTCTCTTTGACAGCTCTAGTATATTCCCTTTCGTCCAGTTTGGAGTGTTAAGTGGCGCCTCTCAACGGGTCGCCCGAATTGCATGGACCTTTCGATGAATGTCGGCGTGCTGACCAGTCGTGCGTTTCACCCGGAAAGGGTTGCAGTGGCCTATGGCATTGTCCATTACATTCCATGTCTATTACACTATGTCTTGCCTTGTCATCCTGTGGCTGATCAAGCTGTGGGAGCCTGAGGCACTACAAGTCAGGTATTGTGGTGATCACTCAATCTTTGCTCAATCATCTGTGAAGGAATTATCATAACGGTTTCATGCCCATTCTGTATATACCTGTATGAATATGTGCTTTGAGCAACCTTGCACAGTTGGTGAGATTAGTGGTGACTAATATTGGCCTGTCTGACATGTGTTCCAGTCTCTCAGGCTAATTGACCACAGGGAGTCAGGAAGATGGTGATAAGACCTGTATCCGACATCTGATGGGAACAGGCAAGGTGTCCTATTTATAGAAATGTCCTTTAAGAAGCTAGACCTTGTTGGCATCCTTGGGAAGGGTGATGAAACAGCTGATGAAAATACAAGGAGTAGGCCTACAAAGAAACAGGATTTTGCTTGCATCCTTGGACAGGGAACTTAGCACTTGAAGAGCCTGCATCTGACAGGCAGTGCGTCTGTGTTTCGAAATGTTCGTTGAGAAACGAGATGTTGCATCCTTGGGCAAGAAACTATATCCTACCCCACCTCTGTTCTTAAAGGAAATGCTTTGTGACCATATCTGGTTAATTCTTGTCATGCCAGTCTCAGTTATAGGCTGACACTGTTGTATAATATTGAGGTTTGATCACTCTTCTTGTCAGAATTTTGCAAAGCTCTGTCAAAATCATGCTGCAGACACAACTGTAGAGAGTTAGTGTTGCTTCACAAGTTACATCTGAGTTACATCTGAACAGTACTGTTGGGATTTCTGGATGATTGAGCATGAGCTGTATGTGAAGTCTGGAGTATTTCGAGAAAGAAACAAAATAGCAGGTCATCTCAAAAAAAGCTAATGGATGCTGCTATTCGTAGACTACACATTTTTAGTAGCTGTGAGGTATAAGTGGTCCCTGCTGGTACTGCCTCAGAAAAAAGCATTTGGGTCACTTGAAACTTTTAGTCAAACTTAATTATGCGTCATAAATGCAATTAAAGTGGCCTGTTGCTTTTGTATAAGCAGCTATAAACTGTTTTAATATCTAATTGACATAAGAATTCTAATTATGTGGATGCCAGGAGGGGGGGGGGCCGTTGACCTCATTCCCAATGATTTGTGAGTCTTGATACTGCACTGGTCAGAGGTATTTCATGCTCTCTTCTACCATTCATATGCTTTGGCCGTAGCAGGTTTTTTGGTAATGTGGGGACAACTCTTTCGTTCTTTGTCCGCGAAACACATCTTTTTGTGATCCTTTGGGGCATTCGGTCATGCTCCTCTCTCTGTAGTGACAGCCTGCAGTTTGTGAGTAATTCTTTCGAGATGGAGGGTCCGTGAGCCAATGCAATTATTTATCAAACCATATTACATTTTGTAGTTGTTCAAAAAAGCCTGATTATTTTACTTATTTTGTACATGTTTATGTTTGCACCCGGCCGCGCATCTGATGTAGGGTAGAGAAGAGCACAAAAACGAGGCTTCCATCCATTCAGAGCATATGGCAATTAATAATTATGGTCATTATCATCACAAATGGTAATGAGAATACCTTCCTTAGCGTCTCAAATTTCACCCCACCGTTAAAAATCGCCTTGATTTTTCATTGTTTAAAAAATAGCATCCATCTCCATCCTTTGGTTTCCATGGTAACAAAAAGTGTTTTTGCCTCCAAATGTGATGGGCAGCTATCATTTCATACACTTGATGTGTAGAGATCGACGTGTCCCGGCCCCATTGTTGGTTCAAATTGGTGGTTATACCAACAATGTCGTTTGATGACTCATCCGCTTCCAGCTGTGCTGCCGGCCGATTCTTTGTCAACACGTTCAATGGAGTTCGTGAGATTTTCTGTCAAACCTCAAAAAATCGTGCGATTCAAAAAGATACTTTGTTGAGAATTTCGACAAATAGCGCAGCTGTAAACATTTCTCCTTCAATGAGAACAGGTTGTCTCATCATTTCTGTCCCAATCCGCGCCAATTTCAGATCAGTGTCTGAGCGCTTCTCTGCTCCATATGTGGATTAACTTCTGCTGAGCTTACGACCAGTCAAAACAGAGTTGATGATAGGATTTATGCCACTAAAAGCTGAGATATACTCTTCTCCATGCCAGAGCCAGCTCAGGTAAACATTATAAAGCTTCTTACAGTCCCTATCACAATTGACATCCCTTAATACTTGCATGTTCGTGACATCTGGGCGGAAATCATGCACAGACTTATAGGTTGTGCATAG
This sequence comes from Lineus longissimus, assembly GCF_910592395.1. NCBI lineage: Eukaryota > Metazoa > Nemertea > Pilidiophora > Heteronemertea > Lineidae > Lineus > Lineus longissimus. Next base: position 13,902,882 of record NC_088322.1, read on the forward strand.
GATATGTGAAGCTGAAGAGATGTCAGTTGTGACTGGGACTGTACATGTGCTTGTCTATTTTGGAAATCACAAACTTTTTCTTGTGTCAGTCATTTATAAATAAACCACTCAGACACACATGACTTTGAAACTCATGTTTATTTACAAAAGGAGACTCTCTGTAACATAATTGTTTGTGTATTTTCTTGTGTTTTAAACCAGACCTCCATCGACCACAAAAAGTTCTCTTTCGCTTTTATTCTGAAATAGTTTTCTCTGCCAAAACCAAACTTTGTACTTTTTATCAAGATATTGATTAGGTTTAAAATTTGACCATGTCTGTTTGATTTATTTGTTTTATCTATTTGAACTATCTTGACTATCATGCAGTAGGCCTATGATCTTTCACAATCCTAAAATGAAACCAATCTACTGGAGAATGTAAGACAATGAAATGGCCTTCTTTTTCGACCATTCGACACTCTTTGATATATCACCAACCATCGACATGGTAAGACCCTTCTTGTTGATCTCTCCAATCTTGCTCGGTTCTGTTGCGTTTTGACCCACAATTCTTTGACATTGCCACTCTCTGACTTGGTATGCTGTCTTGAGAAAGATTCTGTGGAGGAAGGCTGTGTGTATAAACTACTTAGAGATATCTGGCGAGGTTTGTAGAATTATTCAAGTCGATCACAGGCACGTGGAGATAGAGCTCAATAGCCCCCATGCCCGCCCCCCCCCCCCACTGACACCACACGTAAAAGGGGGGTTGTCAGTTGAGGGGGGCTGTGGGGACTATTGAACTCTTATTTTCACTTCCCTGTGGGTCAATTTATAGTGCGAATCCCCAGTTCATACTGGAGGGAAGCCAGACGGCCACCGATGCCTCATAACTGACAAATACTGGTGAGGAATGATACATTTTGTTTGGAATCCACGCTCTCTGACTCAGAACATTCTGTAAATATGAGCAGATCAAATGTAGCCGCATCTTCAACTTGATGCCATGTTTTATCTCCAACCAGACGCTGCATGCTGCCGGGATAAGCACCTACCCACTGCCACATTTTACATGCAGCCATGGCGTTCTTGCCCACGACTTAGCATGAAACACCTTGCCGATATGCAATGCCATATTCTATAAACAACCTGCAGCAAAATTTCTTGATTGAAACTTAAATTGCTTTCTCTATAGAACCTGTGAAACTTTTAGTAACTTCACTCGAAAACCTATAAATCTTTCACCTTACTTGAATAGATTACTCGGCCTTATCAAATAGTACAGGCATTTTCGATCAGGTAATCACAAGGTATTTATGTGCTGCTTTCCTAAGATAACTGAGGAGACATATTGGCGGGTGAGACGTCTCTCTTTCCTTCCTTGTGATTTGGTCTGCTGATCTCACAAGGTTTATTAGGTTTCAAGAAATTTTGACAATCGCCATTTGTATGCAATTGCCACAATTCCTTCAGTTATACATGTAGTTAGACATTTCAACGTATAAGGCTTTGAGATGGTGAAGTATCTTCCACTGGAAGGTAGGGATAGGACTTGAGACCTAAGCTGCAAAGAGTGCATACAGACATTGCTTCATAGGTGGCATAAGGCTGGCCATCTTCAATCCCCTTTGTTGCACCTTCAAACATTTGACAAGTGTTCAGAGACTGATCCTTCATGCCCAAATTGGTGAATCTAACCACTCAACCAGGCCGACCTCAATCTAAATCCATTCATTTAGTTTGCCATTAATGTAAATTTCACACCAGCAATACATTCTGCAGTGTGCCTCAGTTGGTATCAAGCTGATGCATCGAGATATTCCCATATGCGGGTTCCATTGCCAGCATGGTCTGCAGGCGATAAACGCCAGAGTTTTTAAAGCAGGAAATGAAACCAGTGGAGAAAATGCAGAAGTTGACGCTCTAACTGTGAAGCACTGAATCTGTACACATTGCCATCTTTCCATAAGGACACACTGTTTTCTCATTACCAATAAAATACCTTTATGCTCACATGCTGGTTATTAACATGTTAGCTCTGACACCTTTTATTGGTGTGATTTAGCATCAAGTTCAGTCATAGTTGGACATAAAAATTGAAATATTTTTCATACATTTTGCATACCCGTGTACTGTGAATAGTTGAAACTTGGTTTTGAAGAATGGTAAATTATCGTGGATGTGATGCCAGTCTGGCTGGAGCCAAGGACCGAGTTTGAAATTTGTCCAGTTGTAGCCAAACGTCCCCAAAGTTGTAACAAGAAATTACAATGCTTTCTGATGCATGAAATGAAAATTTGAGTTTCGGCAAGAAATAGAATTGTAATCTTTGGATGCAATCATTTGGAAGCTCAAGAAACCAATTTAAGTCAATGTGTCTCCATTTTGCCAATGTTGCACCAGCAGTGAGAGTCCTTAAAGGGAATCAATCAGGCAGCAATAAAGTTATACAGAGTCGCCAATAGGGGTTTCTCCCATCTCAAAGCACACCAAAACTATTCATGCTTGTACAAGGAATATCTCTAGATATCCAAAACACTCATCAATATGATATCTTATCACCATCAATCGCAACCAATCCCTCTGACTTTGCATAATATGTTCACCTGAAAACTACCTAATTGACCCCCTGTTTCCCTCCTAAAGTGAGGCTGTAGGCAGGATGAATCAAGTTCTCCATCAGTTGATTTTCTAACCTTTCAAAATGCTCCACTGAGCCACTGGATATGCATACCTTTTCCTTCAGACTCTCCTCCAACGAAAAATTCCAAACTTTCCTCTCCGTTTCACGTAATCAAATCCTTCCTACTGTTTTAACATTCAATTTCACTCTTATCAGTTATTCAATATACCACCTCAATGTGAACTACTTCAGGAAAGCTTCTTCCCTAAATTCTTCGGCATTTTATCAGAAAAAGTCCGACATCAATCAGGCCTTTCGATTACATCATTTTCACACCGCTATACGGTGTAGGAAATTTGACATGTCCCCAAATTAGGCCCTGAAAAAATGTCCCCAAAATAGAAAAAAAAAAAAAAATTTTTTTTTATTTTTATTTTTTAGAAGGGGTAATTTGACCCCCTAAAGCGTTTTTGACACCTTAAATGACCAAATCTCATCCTAAATGGCCTAATTTGATACTTTTCAACCTAAAATTATGAGTTTTCAGGTGCATGTGACAATGTCAGTCAATAAGGACGTCGATGTTCAGGCAAATTGGCACGACGAAATGTCCCCAAATTAAGCTAAAAAGAAAAAAAAACATGTCCCCAAAATAGGCTAAAAAAATACAGGGTGTAGAGTTCTCCATGTAATTGAAAGGCCTGCATCAAGGTTAGACAAAAAGGAAGACCACCAGACGGTCTTGCAAAAGCCAAAGACCACTTTATGTTTGATCCAGTGGCTCAGCACCAACCAATCTTGATTGATCTACATCGTTATCATTTCAATATAACCTTACTGTACATTTATGCACAGAATCCCATACATTTTAACAGGTACATTCGTTAGATCACATGAACTTCACTTGAGAGAACTACGCAGTCTATTTTCGATTCATTGGCAGGTGTACCCCTTCTCCTTTATCGCACCCCTGATTATTTATCAGAATGAGGCTCCGCACAGTTTTTTTCAGCGTCTTTCCAATCACCTGATGATTAGGATAGTGGCCTGTTTTTATGGTCGAGATTCATTAATTGCCTCTGTATCATATTAACGACCTTTCTGAAATTTCAAATAGTGATATATCCGAAGTTAATCTTCCTCTTTAGAAATAGTTTGGGTTCAGTCAGGCGTACTCCTACACTTTAAACATGTTTCCGAGTGAGCCTCATAGCCTAGTGGTTTAAGACTAATAGGGCCTGGGTCCGATCCTGGGGGGGAACCCAGGATTGTACGTGTGACTGGAAGACGAGCAATTACCAATGAGACCTGGAGGCCTTTTGTTATGGTCAATTGTGTGTCTGGTGAAATTGCGGCAAAAACTGTAGAACTCTCAGATAATTAACTTAACTACAGCATCAAGCATCTACAGGAGTTACGCATTGTTCTGCCTAACCTCTTTCCAGACATGCGCGAATAGTCAGACAGAAGCAAGTGTGGTTATGTGACAAGCCCAAGGACATAGCGTAACATATCAATATTCGACATTATTATCATAGCCTATATCATATCTTCATGGTTCATCTTATGTATAATTACATGTATCAAACACAACAATCCAAGTTATTCAGTTAATCGTTCCATTATGATTGTTTAAAGAGGCAAACCTTCTTGATCTTGAAGCATCTCTGGAATCTTGATTGATATCTTCCGTATGATAGTGAATGAGAATGAAAGAGACCTGAATGGGCGGCTGATAAAACACAGAATGAAACAAAACGAAATGTCGAAATGAAGTGAAATCATCGAAAGGAAACGCTTTTGCAAATTACTTCCAAATTCTTATATTCTGATGGAATTCTGTAGTTGAAAATTGTGGTACTGAACACATAACATCTTAAACCAGTCATTGATCTGACTTTCCTTACTTACTTTTTCAACAAGAGTTCTTCATATCAAGGGGAGCATTTATATATATCGATATCATGTTGATGTTAATCTTCATTTCGTTTTGATGATTTCGTTTTGTTTCGATGATTTCATTTTAGGTTTCATCAATGTACAACAGGTCAATTAATGATGATTACCAATACCATACTCTGCATAACCTCTGTCAGTTTCAACACAACCTTACTTTAAGAATTGCGTGTAACTTGGTGAATTTTCATGCTTGGAGTGTGGGCATTGTTGCTCAGGCATTATGCACTGGATTCCTACTAACATTGGCAGACAGCAGCCTGTCAAGACACTATGGCTAGCATAGAAATAGACTAGGTATAACTATAGTATGGTGTCCATTACCTGAGTTATATTGGACTTTCAAAAGTGATCCATCATAAGCATTGAAATAGCTTGTAAAAGTTGAAGTTTGTGCAGGAGAGTGTCTGCACCCCAGTGAAAGGGGAGTCTGATCCAGCTTGATAGGGACACTCTATACTTCCAAACTTCTGTCTTTGATGCCTGACAGTTAAAGGGAACTGGAACCGCCAAGCCAGTTTGTATGACCTCGTTTTCATTTCCCGCGTATCGGGTGATCAGAACGAGGCATGAATGAAACATGGCGCCTAGCTGTCAATCATTGAGTGACGTCACTACTATGGAATTTACTACGAAAACTCATGAATGAAAGATCGCATAACTCACGTGATTCTCACATGATTCTCAATAATAACAAATTGAACTGTGCATGCTCGGGCACTGGGGGCGGAGCTACAAATCTGAACTCGAATAGAGGTTGGACGTTTGACTTTCTCGGGCGTTGAAAGTCGAAAAGTTCAATAAATCGCTCGGCGGTTCCAGTTCCCTTTAAAGATGCCACATGACGTTGATTGAACAGAAAGATGAGGACTCACTGATTGAAAAATACATAGAATATCATATGGAGTAGAATTTTAAAGAAGGAAACTCAAAACGGTTCAAATTTCTCCACAGTTTCTGTAAATGAACTCTAAGTGAACTCTGCCACAGTTTTATTGCACCTCTAATTGACACTTATCAGCTCTTGACGATTGAGAGCTGATTGGTCACTAATTAAACAGCAGTTTTACTCATCACTGGAGGATATATCACTCAAATCAACCATTTGACCTTGGTGGTTTTCAAGGTCATTGGCTATACTTTTTCATCATGCGAAAACAATTTATCTTGAAATTGTAACCAGTCTTGTGAATGCTCACCCACTGACTAATACTACCAATAGAAACTAAAAGATGCCACATTTGAATGAATATTTTGGTTCTGGGGGGGGGGGGGGTCCCATTGAAGGGACAACAGGGCATTACTCTGCTGGCCACTGAAATCCCACACCAAAGGTGTCCCTCTGATAGAATGATTTCAAAGGAATCAGTGACCGTTGTTGAGTCAAGTGTTTCAAACCAATTCTACACATTCATGTGACTTCAATGACAGTAGATATCACCATGAACGACAGGCTTCATCATTTCTAGTCAATTAGTGGCAATTACTAACTCTCTGATGATGTTGATGTGCTGGGTGCCTGGATGGATGCTATGGTCATCAGCTCATGATATTTAGTCACTGCCTTTTTCTCAATAAAACCATTTGTGAGTGTATTGCTTGCTGGTAGAATGCAAGTTATTTCTGAGAATATATTTATTTGTTGAATATTTATAACACAATAAGTGGAATATCTTGTAAAATGCCTGAGGGTTGTTGTGGTACCATGCTAAATGGAAATAACATAGGAACCATCTCGGAAATGTTTTTCCTTTTCTATAAAGGTCCTTGCTTGATGTAGAAGCAATGTATAGTAGTCATTCATCTCAAGGCTATATATTGAAAAAAAGACATGAGCTGTACTGGTCGGAAGTAATATTCCTTATTTTGAGATGCGATAATGAAAGCTGATTTTCAACTGCTGATTGTTTAGTCGACCGTGTGCCACACACTCGGACAAAAACTCGTCAATGATGTTGTTTCTCTTTCTAGAAATGGCCAGTTTTCTATCCTTCATTGTTCCACATATACTCGACTTCTGATGATTCTTGCGGCCAGATATTTTACCTCTGATTTCGCTTTTTCTTTCCAGAAAGAGGGCCTGATGCAGGACCTGGAGAAGGAGCGTCTCCTCCGTGCCGAGACGGAGCAGCGTCTGGCCGAGATGACCGCCGAGAGCGAGACGACAAAAACACGACTGCAGGGTCTCCAGGATGAGTTTCGGCGGATGGAGGATATGGTGCGGAGTATGGTGCAATACAAGATGAAGCTGGACCAGTTGAAACAAGAGAAAGCCAATCTGACCGTCACTTATGAGGTGAGGTTTTAAAAGTTCTTCAATGTGCCCCTCCACCTTTTTGCCAAGCTGGTGTGAATTGTGGTCCGAAAAAGGAAAACCCCAACCGATTTCTCAGGGAAGGTTTCCCATCCATTCTGCCAACAGTTCCTACTGTCCAGTAACTAAAGAATCATGGCACTCGATTGATGTCGAATACTTCGATTGATTCAGCATTTTCTCCAGCCTTGATCATCATCAATACACAAGGCAAGAAATCCCCTGCCTCTATGTACAAAGAGGCTCAAGCCAGTCTAACTCTTGAACAGTATAAGTAACCCATCCGTTCTCCTGACATCTTCAGAAACCAACAGTACAGGTCCCATTGTCAACCAACGGGAATTATAACGCTTGATGATATGGAGTACTTCGATTGATTTAGCATTCACTCCAGCCTTGGTGATTGTTTATGCATCGTGTCTTGTAAATTGATTAAGTATCGACCAGCTCATCGCACATGTTGCATTTCTGTGCAAGATATCGATTGTGTGAAAGATCTGTGGTGCGAATGCTAAGCGAATGCAGGAGAAGTCAATGTGGCACTATTCTATTGTTAAGGCAGTATGCACTCACTCAAGCAAAACGTATGGTCGATTCCACTAAAGCAGTTCACTGTTGTGGTTTGCTGCTTTTACAGGCTTTGGAGGGCCAATAACTTACATTGAGATTGATCTAATGACTGTGAGAGCTGTGCGGTTTCCCGCGTTCACTGCAGCCTAAGGCTGTTACTCATGCAGGAGCTGCTGTTTGGAGTTGATTGACATTGTAGGGTGGAAGGGCATCTTGTGGTGGTGGGAAGTGGCAGGGTGATGCGTACATCAAACAATGGTCTACTTGAATAACATCCGTTCTGTCTTCAAATGCCTAGGGCAATACTGACCGAGTGTTCAGTCTAAAAACCCAACTTCCGTCCTCCACAAATGCCCAGGTTGCATAAGCCCAGCCTGGCAAGCTCCGAAACGCTTCATGAAGTCAATTCAATTCATTTCAATGAGCTTTATGATGCAGTTACATCTGATTGATCTGATATTGACTAAAATAGCCTTGGGTGAAATGTCTCAATAAAAATAGTCATATCTTGCTTTCTGAACAAACACAAGTCTGTAGTAGGTCCATTTCCCCAGCATGGCTACATTTGGACTTGTCATGATGATATTTGAACACTTCAGTAACCACATTTCGATTAGAATAACACGACTGTTGGAATATAATATTGCCTCCAATCTTTGGAGATTCTATTTGCAATGCGAACTGCAGATAAAAGTTGCAGGGAAGTAGAGATCCCTGCCCCTGGCATCAGAGTTTCAAAGTTGCACCCACAAGTAAGCAGAGGAAGACAAAAGCTAATCAAGGAATGTTAAGATTGAGCAATACAGACATTTATCAATAATGTCTACTGTCTTCTAATCAGCGGGGTGCCCCTTCTTTCTAAGGGCGCCCTGCATTTCCGCCCGTGTTAAAGGAGAGTTTTCAATGCTTTTAGATGGAAAAAAACACAAAATTATCTGCCAGCAGGCAGGCAATGGATGCAGTAATCCAATGATTGCACGAGGAGGTAACGAGTTTCTGAATGCTGCTCTCGTCGTCTCCTACAACGCTGCACCGAGCGACTGTAGCCATGTTTATCAGCGTCGCATGATGAAGAAGTTCAAGGCCGAGATTGGCTGCCTCCAACAGAGTTATCATCACGAAGAGCAGATGCTCCGATCACAGTGATTCACGCTCCCAATCAAAATTCATAATTTGCTATTTCCGACAAATAGTTGCATAGTTTACTCAACAATGCACGTTTCTGCCGTTGTTGAGGAAATTGGTAATGATTTTCCAATTTTCGATGATTTGGTATTTCTAGCGAATTGATTTGCGCTTACGTGATGCTAGTTTCTGTGGTTGCTGAGAACCTATTAGTGGTCATTTCCAATGATTGTGAATCGGCTCCTTGACACTTAATGATCCCGTCCAAATCAAGATACATAATTTTCTGTATTTTCAACCAAAAGACATTGAGCAATTGACAACAAAATGTACTTAGTATCACTTATTGACGAGCAATCGACTTAGATCGTTGTGCATGTCTATTTCATAGCACCTGACACCTGTTATATTCCAACAGTCCAAGTTGAAATTGATCAAATCGACATCCAGAAACTTTCAATTGGTTGCTCAAAATGGTTCAATATGAGAATGAATCATTCTTGAAGCTCATCACACAAGATAATGACGTCCATTTTAGCCGTTTAGTGTCATCGAATTCTCCAAAGCGTCAATTCGCAGAAATCCATATCTGATAGATGGAAGATGACAGTTATCTCTTATAGATAATGATAAGACTTTTGTCCAGTAAGAGTGATGTGTGGGAGAATATTGGGAATCATTGAATTCTTTGGAAATACTCTTCTCGGAATCCATGTTTCCGATTATTCTCGGAAAATTCACCCCCAGTGGGATCAGATGGTGGAAATGATTTAGATTTTGTTCTGATTTGATGATGGAATGGAGTTCTAAGATCATATAAGAAAATAGGAAAGTGTCATGATCTCTGGCTGGAGGTTTGATAACCAGCTGGAATAGTGTCAAGAACTGAGAGGGGACCTAGGCTTCAGAGAAAGTGGAACCCCTGTTCTTCACACTTGAAATTTCATCAGTTTCAAAGATTATTCCAAAATGTCATGGTGAATTTCAAGGATTTGTCTTGAAGAAGAGGGATGTGCCCCTCCCTTGAGTCTGCCTATGAGAATTGTCTGTCTCTTTTATGAAAGGGCTGCTTTTGGGATAAGGATGTAATACTGCTGATGTTTTGAACCATGACGAAAGACTATGATGCATGTTACACAGTCTGAACTTCATGCCCTTGGGGTGAAAGATGCTAAAAACAAACAAAAACAGAATTCCATGCACTGGTTATACCTGTGAATAGCATATAAAGCATGCTAAACCCCCACGTGAATCTACCATGCTAACTGTCGGTAGCATCTTTAGCAAAATATTATTGCAGTAATAGTTTCTGGTTGCCGTTGTTAAAAATGATGAAGTGTGCATGCAGCTGTGAGTTTGGAATGTTGTAAGGGAATACTCGCTGGGTATGGTTTGGTGCATCCTGTCAAAACGGTTAAAAAATTGTGGTATTTTGCTCGGTCTTTATTCAAGTGTAAACAAAGTAGTTGCTCAATGACTAAAGGGCAGTGAGCATGAAAATGGAGATGAACGTGACCAGGCTTGCTCAACTTCATATCATTCCACCCATCCAGCGACTAGCTACACACAGCATGTTGCAGCTAGTCAAAAGTGGAGAGAAGTCGACCTTGGCATTTTGCTGAATGAAGTTGGATTGATGCAGCCAGCCACTCAGGAATGTGAAATGGAATACGCTGTCGGATTTGATGCAACTTGTCAAAATCTTAAAAAATATATCTTGAATTAGAGATATTTGTGGAGCCTATCAGTGTTAATGACTGCCACTCAGGAATGTTACAATGAATGTTCTATTTCATTTGATGCTTGTGGAAAAACAAAAAAAGCAAATCTTTTGCACTCGATGTCGAAGTCTATAGTATACTGGGCCTCTCTCCTGAAAAGCCTGTTGGTGCATGCAGCTGCAGCTCTGGAATCCTGAAACCTTGGCAGGATGTCCATGGTGGGTGCGTTGCTGTAAACAGCGAGGTAATCCTACTCCCCGCCTGACAACGATGAATCACCACCAGACGGAGCCACAGGTGCTAACCGCTCATAATACGGGATGATATGCTAACATGTAGTTTGTTACTGTAATGAGTCGTTAATTGGGAATATTGCGACGGGATTATGGGATGAATTGAAAATCCCGATGATTAGTCCATAGAGGGATGAGTTGTGATGTCATATCATCATCAGCCAATCTACTAGTTTTATGATATTAATAGCTCCAGTCATCTTTTTTTCCCATTGATGGATTGCTGAAGTTAGTATATTGAGGTTTCAGGTTCAGGGTACCTTTACCCGGCTGACTGATAAGGATGTACTGCAACCGACATGCAAGTCCGTCACCAGTCAGGGAAGAATTCCCCCCCTGTTTTGTGAGTGGTGACTCCTACTGACTATTGACAACTCGCAAATGAGGATCAGTTCCCAGCTGATCACCTCACACAATCTACCCAACTTGCAATGACTTTGAAAAAAATCTTCAAATTTGTACTATAGGTGCATCATGTGATACTTTTTACCTTGACTTGACTTATTTTTCATGAATTGGTTATAATACCACCCCTAAAATTTTAGGAAATGGCTTCTCCAGTGTGTCTTTCGAAAAGAATTTCAGCTAGAATCACCAGATGTTTACTGCGGGTGCATCTCAACATGACATTATGAAATGACGTCATTACATTGATTTGACAGAACTTTTCTTCATGACTATTCTGCCCTCTGTCTTTTCAGGATCACATTGACAAGTACAAGACACAGATTAGTAACTTGGAACAGGAGAATATGCTCATGATGAACAAGATTAGGAAAATGGAATCACAGGTAAGTGCGGCGCTGCCAACTCTGTCAGTTGGGTTCAATGCGTACAGTTGCCCCTGTAGTTCTGATACTAGTTTCTTGGTGTTTTAGTGTTAAAAGTGACTTTAAGAAGGCCAGTTGTCCCAACAAACATCACTTACATAAATGAAGCATGCTGGTTAGGATTATGTCTCCATGTTTATTCCATCTTAGAAGTCTGTGGAAAGACGAAAGATGCAGGAACTCTGCAGTAGCCTGAATGAATATGGAGTTGTGATTCAAGAAAATATCTGAGTCCTGACTCGAACATCTTGTTGGCACGAACCGCCTTTAAATAACCAAACATATATTTGCAGCTGAATGAGCGGCCCGATAATCCCGAGAAGTCCAAGCTCTTGATGGAACGCTTGAAGTCTCTGGAGGGGGAAAACTCGGCCCTGGTGTTGGAGAATGAGACACAGCGGCAGTCGTACGAGAAATGTCTGGATGAGATAGCCAATCAGGTTGTACAAGCTCTCATGACACAGAAGGTGAGAAAATGGGGTCGAGCAATTATTCGAACTACCTCTTCAGAATGCCGAAATCACTGAATTCAGGTGGTGGTTGCTGATGACATCAGGGCCCAGAAAATATCAAAAGGCATCCTTAGACTGTCATCATTTACCCCTATGTTGTTATGACCTTTGACATTTGTGCATGGCGTGTTATCATCGTATAATGGGGCCTCCTCAGCACTGAATTATAAACCCGGACAAGTGATGATATGATAGAAACGTCATCGCACCAGTAATTCACGAAATTATACCTAATTCGTCATATTTTCAGTGTCTGCGAGAGGAATGTCAAAAATTACAGCGGCGGGTATTCGAGTTGGAGTCACACAACAAACAACTCCAGGCACTGATGCAGACCAGATTACGACATTCGACGGATGCCACCATGATTCAGGTCATGTCTGGAAAGAAACTGACAAAGTCACGTGCCAAATCTCTCATGCTCATTGAAGGCAGCACACAAAGTCTTCCAGGACAGGTGAAGATACTTTTCAAATCTTTCAATGAGTTTCTTTGAGTACAGCTTCCTATTCTGAATACTCCGCATATGCCGCTTGTAATGATGACGTCAGTGCCATCTGTCATCAGATTAAGGAACTGACTCTCGCCTTGTTGATCAATTTGGCAGCTGGAATGCCCAGTATCCGGACTGACTAAAGACTGGTCTTGTTGTTCTTGATGATATTATGCAAGTCCCTTATGTTCAATTCTTTCGATGCAAGCTGGTTTTTAAGGTTACGACACAGTTATTGAAGTCACAAGAACTTTTCTGTTCAATCAGAGTCCATAAAGAAAATTTCCTCGAAATCAGTGATTCTTTGGAATAGTTGAGGTTGTATCAAACACACTTCAAATCCACCTCCAGAATTTGATTTTTCTCTAAAGATGACTTTGAATGTTTCTGTTTTTCAGCGGTCTTTTATTCCGCTGCGTAATAGTCTTCATCATGCCAGCAAACACACGCGCCATTACAGCAACTCAACATTCACGGGAATGGAGCCGAACGTGGACGCTTTGCCATCATCGACGATATATGATCACGATTACAATGATAACGTAAGTTGACCTGAATTAATCTAGTCCAAGCTCTTGTTTTTAAGGTAACGACACAGTTATTGAAGTCACAAGAACATTTCTGTTCAATCAGCTGCCTAATTATAAACCTGCTACGAACGCTAGAATGGCTCTCACCTAGCTATGAGCACCTGGTCCATATAGCTGGCGTCACTGATACTGTCAAATATGAAATAGGGTACGATGTTGAGATCAGTTCTATCCATCAGTAAAGTGTCTGAAACACCGTTGACTGAAGGATGCCTCGTTGATTTTTGAATCTATTCGCAATATTGAGTCGTTTTCGTGACTGAATTGAACTGTTCATTTTCATTGCAGGCATATTGCGACACTCCATGCATGCCACAGCTCAGCTCACCACCTCCCTGGTTACGAGAGAAACTCAAACTGATTCCACTCAACGACGACACTGCTTCCGACAATGCATATCAGTACCATAGCAACCTGGATGCAGAGTCCTTGACAACGAAGTTACCACGGTCACCAAAATCAGAAACTCCTGCCAAAAGTGCTGAATCAAAAATTCAACAAATTACGAGCCGTCTTTTTACCAAAGTGTTACAAACAGACAATGTTGATAAGGTGCTTAGCTCTAAAGGCCAGCATAGCAACCACTCAGGTCACCATAGCAACAAAGCTAGTTGCCATAGCAACCATTCAGCTTGCTACAGTACGACTCCAGGTGCTCAGGACTCAAGTTTTAGGAAACAACATACTCAAAATACTGCTCAGAAGTCACAAAATTTTACTTTGGACATTAATTGTTTGGCAAAACACAACATGAAAGTGCCAAACGGATCAGATCACTCCCAGAGTTGTCTACATCCGTCACCAGGTCGAGAACTGCTATGCATGAGCGACGAGTTTGAAATGAAGTTCACAGCAAATGCACCAGAGGGCATTCCGGTACTGATGAAGAACTACGACACTGATGATGAGTTGAGCGATGATGCTGAAAGTAGTTCTGGAAGTAGTTCTGATGATCAGAAACAGGACCGCCACAGCACATGTTCATCGTTCTCCTTAAACGATATTCTGGAAAACGGTCTGGATGTTTGTGGCTCTCCCAGCGATGATAATTTTAGTTTGGATAAATATCCGTTGTTTTTAGAAAATGATAAACATCGCAAGGGAAGTTTACGACGAAGTTCGTATGATGAGACATTTGGTGAAACAGAGAGTTTGAAAAGACAAATTATTCAAAATTGTAAGGCAACCATTTCTACCTCCAAATTAAGTCACAGCATTTCGGACACTAACAGTGTCAGTCGTAGCGATGGTAACTCTAGTCCGCTAAATGTGGAGTTGAAGCGGCCGATTTCGTTGGAGGTTTTGCTAGAAAGTGCAGTAAAGCGACAAGAGGAGGTGTTAAAGATAGAAACAGAAAAAGCGCTGAGTCATGATCCTGTTTTGACCTTGAAAGAGGACAAATCTCCTCCAGTTTTAGAGAGGGAGGAGGAGAAAGGTCAAAGGTCAGAACAGATTTCGTCTGATTCTAAAATCAGGGAAGAGATTGTGAAAGAGGAAGTGAGAGTTAGAGACTCTGTAAAACATATTTTTTCGTCAGGTAATTCTGATAGTGCATTTGAGGAACAAATCTTGTCCCCAGGGGAGGATGAGGAGGTGTCACAACCTCAGGCCCAGGAGGGAAAGAGAAATAACACTGGGGAAAAATCTGTGCAGAAAGAGACTGAGTGTCTGAAGGGCATTTTCGTAATCACAGAAACGTCTGAGAAATCTCCTGCAGCTGAGAGAAAGAAAGAT